>NC_056624.2:64717586-65017586 GCF_002870075.4 Lactuca sativa
GTTATAAACACGTATAAATTATATTTCTAAAACAATATATCCCATCCCGTCGATCCCCACATACTGACCCTATACAATGATCTTACGGGATCTAGCCTAAGGAATCGATATGAACCACAAACTGACAAAGCTGCTTCGGAAATTCCCTGGAAGCAAACGAGGATCAATAAAGACATCAATTGAGGGGAATGGAATAAGTTTCACCATGAACCTTAGATCGTAAAAGAAAGAACCACAAGACAGTTAAGTCAGGGGTAGTTGTCTAGATAACAATGCCTAGGTGTGGTCCGACTATCATGAGGTATTATACCCCCAGACTTGACCTATCCCAGCATCGAACTTTTCCTAGCAGTGGCCTGAATACATGAGGTATTTCACCCCCAGAAACACCCTATCTAGCAATATAACACCAGACATAACTAGTAGTGGTCTATTACCGACACACTTTACTAGGCAGTCTACGATGTTCCCTTAATTACTTCGTGAAAGAAAACGCTGACATATGAAGCTCGGTCGATCACCTCATAAAAGAAACGCTGACTCCAAAGCTCTCTCAAAATAGAAGTATGGGGAAATACTACTAGAGTACTCCCGTACGCTCCCATAACTGACACACAAAATTGTCAAAAAGACTTTGTACATTATAGTACTTCTGGCACATTATAGTACTCTAGTATGCGAAAGAATCGTACCCGAGAACATAATAGTACCCTGGCACAAACAACACCCAAAACACAAAGCTTTGAAAAAGACTTCGTACATAAAATGACTTCTGTACGTCGGACATACTCCACCGATCATCAATCTCAGAACACACGTACTCTTAATAAGAGGCTACCCAATGTTCAAACTTAATTGAAATAAACATCCCTATTTAAGCCTTAACCCATCACTAGGCAAGCCTACAATGCTTATAATCAATTTTCGATATTAACTCCATTTAGGCAATGCTAACTAGTGTATACTTAACACAGCGTTTTAAGTAATAATATCATATATTCACATCTTAACACATATTGAAGCATAACTGATTCGCACGTTGTATATTATCAAATATATCTAACCCGTATTTCGGACAATAACAAATACTTTACATACATATGTATATTTCATACTTTAATTAATACACGTATAAAAATCACGTTCCTAAAAGGGACTATACGCATGATACCTTATCGTATGAACACGTAATTGAAAAATACATAATCCGTACTCTCGGATATAAAATTTACCTCCTTACCTAATCCATATTCCCGGATCTAAAACTAACCTCTTGATTTGATCCATACTCTCGGATCTAAAACTAACCTCCTGACCTGATCCATACATCCAGATCTAAAACAAGTTTATCTCTTTTATCCTTTTATCTCATGGTCCAACCCACCTTTACCTACCAACAACCTCATCTACTCATGTTCTACCCAACATATTTTTAGATACAAAATACGTATATTGTTTAACTCATTAAAACTTATATAATTCATCCATTCCACAATCATCTCAAATAAACAACAAAATATTATACACGTAGCACGTATTTTCATAGCAAATACTTAATATTTATGTGTTAGAAGAAAGTGACCACACACTCACTTGATTAAAAGATGATCGGACAGCACTACGACTTGTAGAAGTAGTATTCTTCGGTAGATCTAGAAGATCTTCACAAAAATTGGCTTCTTGCGGTCAGAGCTTTGGCTCAGGAATCGCACTTCTCGGGATCTTTGGGGCTTCAGGACTTGCTTCGGGTCTCGGGAATGATATCGGGGCTTTGGGATATTTCTTGCACAAAAAATGATGCAAAAACGCGAGAGAAAGGAAAGAAATGAGCAAAGAACTCGGCTGCCCTCGCATCCCTTTTATAGGGGCTAAACCACCGAATTACGCTGGGCGTAACCTGGATAAGCTCGCTGACTCCCCCCCCCCCCCCCCCCCCCTTCCCCCCTTTGGATAATATCGAATTTTTATAATTAAATTTAATATTTTAATTATTTAATAAACTTCAAAAATTCATATCTTCCTCATACGTACTCCGTTTTTGACGTTCTTTATATCCACGAGTAGGTGAGACTATGCTCTACAACTTTCGTTTAGACTCCGTCGGCTAATTTTGAGTTTATTTTTATTATTTATTTTTAGAAGGCGGGATAGGAAGACTCCATTATAAATTCATAACTTCTTCATCCGACGTCCATTTTCATCTGTCTTTTTATCGTTGCACTACTATCAACAAGATCTTCGATTCTCGTTTAGATTGTTTCGGATAAAAACCGCTCGATCTCAAATTGAGTATTTGGGCTGCATACCGCTAAGTCGAAACTTAGAAAAATCATAACTTCCTCATACGAAGTCATATTTGGACGTTCTTTTTATGCATGCTCACGGTTTAACGAACTCTACAACTTTCGTTTAGACCGCTAAGGCTAAATATCGCTCTAACGTCAATTCACTTTTTACGTCATTCAGCGTCGTGTCGGTTCTGTCGCGAAACTTCGACAAGTCATAACTTCTTCGTTATAACTCGGATTTCGGCGTTCTTTATATGCACGGAAACCTTGTAACATATACTATAACTTAGTTAAGATTATTCATTCTCAATAATCTTTCATCAAAAATTCATTTTTGACGCCTATCGTCTCTAAATTTACTAGCCTGGATCTACGGGCGTTACACCCATGCCTTTGATTTGACGCATCGCAGTAGACTACGAAGTCTTCTATTCCTGTGGGGAGGGATAGTATAGGTGCGGTGCACAAGGATTGCTTCAGCATTTGGAATGCCTTCTCTTGTTTCTCTTCCCAGTCAAAGGCCATCCTTTTATGGGTCAGTGTTTTAAGGGGTTTCGCTATTCGCAAAAAGTTCTATATGAATTTGCGGTAGTAGCCAATGTGGCCTAGAAATTGACAAATTTCGGTAGGCGTCTTCGGTACTGAGCAATTCTCAACGGCCTTAATTTTGGAAGGATCCACGTAGATTCCTTCTTCACAAACCACGTGTCCTCAGAATTCAACCCTTCAGATCCAAAATTCGCATTTAGAGAACTTTGCGTAGAGCTTCTCTGTTAGCAGGGTTACTAGGACTTACTTCAAGAGTAGACAAGTATGTCATCGATGAAGACGATGACGAACTGATCCATGTAAGGACGGCATACCCGATTCATTAAGTCTATAAACACTACGGGCGCATTTTTCAATCTGAATGGCATCATTACGAACTCGTAGTGTCCGTAACGAGTTCGGAAGGCTGTGTTTGGAACATCCTCCTCTAACACTTGCAAATAGTGATACTCGGACCTCAGATCAATCTTTGAAAAGTAACACACCCCTTGTAGTTGGTCAAACAAATCATCTATGCGAGGCAAAGGGTAACGATTTTTAACCTTAGCTTGTTGAGCTCCCTGTAGTCGATGCACATACGAAACGATCCATCTTTCTTCTTGACGAAGAAGACCGATGCTCCCCAGGGTGAGAAGCTTGGTCTAATAAATCCTTTGCCGAGCAGTTCGTTAAGTTGACCGGATAGTTCCTGCATCTCAGTTGGTGCTAGACGATAGGGCGATTTGGCTACTAGGGTAGCTCCTGGAACTAAGTCGATTCTGAAATCGACTTGTCGTTGCGGAGGTAACCCTCTAGTTCTTCTGGAAAGATGTCGGGAAAGTCGCATACTAAGGGGATGTTCTTTAGGTCTTTGGTTTCTTGGCTCGTATCAAGAACGTGTGCAAGGAATGCACGATAATTCTTAAGTAGCTACTTTTGAGCTTGAATACTTGAGATGATGCTAAGGCTAGTGTCGGGTTTGTCGTCATAGATAATAAGAGTTTCGTTAGACGGAAGATTAAGGCAAACAGCCTTTTCATAGTGCATGATGTCGGCACGGTGTAGACTCAACCAATCCATGCCGATGATGACGTCGAAACTTTTAATTGAGTCTGGTATGAGGTCGATTGGAAATGAACGGGTATCTAGAGTTAGAGTACATCCTATGTATATACTACTAGTGCTCTCAGTCTTCCCATTAGACATTTCTACAGTGAATGTGTCTTTAAGTGCGCGTGGTTGTTTAAGTAAGTGTGCAAATTTCTGGTTCACGAAACTTCTCTCTGCCCCACTATCAAATAGTATGCATGCATAAAAGTTTTCAAGGAGAAACGTACGAGTCACCATCGTAGGATCAGCAACTGCTTCCTTGTGGCTTATAGCCAAGACGCTTCCCATTCCACCAGCATTTCCTACCCTGGGGCAGTCCCTTTTGTAGTGGCCCACTTCGCCACATCCATAAAAAGACTGGGTCACACCAGATCCTAGAACCTGGTCGATTGGCCTTGTCGGGGTTCTGCAGAAGCGGACAGTGTGTCCCTTCTTGTTGCAGTTGGAACACTGCAATTCCCGGCATGAATCGCCATAACTTGCTGCTTTTTGGCAGCTTTTTGTTTCTTCTTGTCATCCCAAAAATTCCGCTTGTTGTCAGTAGCTTTGGAGGGTTGGGATATGGCCAGGGTTGTTGTTGAAAACGGGGTATGGACCCCATGGTCAATGAGATGTTGTGCCAATCGCTTGACTCTATCTTCTTTCCCTCCGTGGGAACCGTGTTGGGACAGAGGGCCACCAACTCGCTGAATCTGGCAGTATAAGAAACTATGTCGGAGCCCTTCATGGTTAGGCCCCATAGTTCCTGTTCTAACTTCTAGATCTCGCCCAGCGGGCAATATTCCTCGATCATTAGGTCTTTTAGAGTTTCCCAGCCCATGTCATTTTCCACTACAAGAGTTAGTGACTTGAGATGGCTATTCCACCATGTCAGGGCTTTTTGTTCGAAGGTGCAAGCAGCAAACTTGACTTTGCTTGTTGTAGGGAAGGATCAAATCTAGAAGATCGACTCCGTCTTTTCGAACCATTGCGAGAGGGTAATGACTGCGCCAGTCCCTTTTACAGACAAATGCTTCATAGAGCATAGTTAAGAAAGGCTATTCCTTAAATCAAAAGAAAAGATGTACTAAAAATCTAATACCGGCGATGGGAATTCCTCGGGCGAACCCTCATATCTGCCAGTTGACAAACCACTTTTTGAAGGTGTTGCTCATGAGCCCTCTGGTGAACTCGAAGTTCAATGACTTCAACTTGGGAGGAAGCTAGCTGCTGCCGCAAAGTCTCATTGGTTCTCCTGGTCCTTTCCATAGCCTCTTCGAGATGGTGAATGCGGACCGTGTTGACACCAAAGTTGGCATCAATTTACATGATCCGGTCGATGGCTGCTCGACCTTGCTCAACATTCCGAGCAATCCTACGGACCATGACGGGCATGACTCGATCAGCTGAGCCACCCTCGCTTATGTCATAAAAGCTTCGGTCCCTGTTGTAGGGTAAAGGTTGACCATGTTCATCACTCTAGCGATTCAAGTTTGTTGCCTACAAGGGTGTGGGACCTTGAAACGCGGGTCGGGGGTTGAGATTTGGGGCTTGACCCTTATGGGGTAGGTTGTTGACTTTAGGCTCGTAGTCAGAACCATCCGAGAAGCCTTCTGCGAGGTGATCATCCAAAGGGATTGGATGCTCATCTTCGGGCTTATCTTCAAGCCATCCATCATTGCCTTGGTTTGGGAAGTACGGGTCGCCATGATGATGAAATCCAGCCATGATATCTACATGAGAAAGGGATATAAGGATCTTATATATATAGACCTACTACTTAAGATAATTATAAGATGGTCTTTATTAGTTACTTCAATACTTGCATAATGCATACGAGTTATATGTATTCAAAACAAGATAGACCTTCGAATAAGTGACCCTAACTCTAAACCCACAACCAAACAAGGAACAGTGAGTAAAGCAAAGATCACCGATTCTAAGTCTATGTCATCCTAGTTACATATAACCTTAGCATATCCACTTAACAACTATTGACCTACCAATAAGGACCTTTTTAGTTCTCAGATATGAATTATTGTAACACAAAATACTCCTATAGTATTTTAGATTTATGTTCTATTCTAATGTTTTCATGTGGTAGTGTTGGTAAGTTTTCAGACTTGTTGGCATATCACAACCATTCTTGGGCATATGCTAATCACTTCTCGGACCAGCATAGTTGATCAGGCTATGCCACTCCGATAACTGACCATACATCCCCGAACCTACTTGGGATATTCAACAATCATAATACTTTCGTTCTGTCCTAGTGACACTGATTTTAGTATGAATGCAGGTTTGTATACTTAGTTAAATATTTTATTATTTAAAAGTATAACCTCTTGGTCACAGTATTTTAATCCCATTGTGTTTATAGTTAGTATATCTTTTATGCGTTGATATACTCAATTAACTATAAACAATGCTTTGATACCGATCTGTCACACCCCAAAACCGGAACGGCGGAAACGTTCTCGAGCGGAGGACGTCATGTACAGTATCACAACACAAAATAATAGTAAACAAGAAAACAACATCATCCATTGCATTAATAATGTATTTTAATACAAGTGTGTTCTGTACAGTTTATAAGACACCAAAAATATGAATCAAAATAAATGATGATTCTTGAAGTATGCTCCATCTTCTCAAACTCTAGTCTCGGTACCTGTCTACTGATGACATGAGAATACAAGTTATTTTGAAAGAGTTTATCAACTTTAAAGCTGGTGAATTCATAAGCATTTTAGTGTCATTGTTTGTATGAAAATGTTTGTAAGTGTTTGAGTGTGTAAGTTTATAAAAATGTTTGTATCTCTTAGAAAATCCTATATTTTCATTTAAAAGTAGCCTTCTACCAAGGCATCAAGTGCTGCATGTTTGTTCATAGTAAAAGTGAGTATTTCCCCCAAATGTGACTATCATTTAATAAAATATAGTTTTTACATTACTCTTTATGTGAGAAGATCACAAAGTAGATGTAACAGGAAAATAACGAAGTACCGTAGTATTATGATAAAGCAACTACTGCTGTACTAATTACTTTAAACCAATTGTTAATTAAGATATAATGTGATATAATTGTAACCGTACTAATTGACTAGGAAAATCACGACGTTGTAATACGTTAAACAGTAATGACATTTGTCACCCGAAGATCTGCAGATCCCACTGTAGCAAGCAGTAAGGTGTATGATTGTCAATCCAGTATAGATCTATACAAAAATTCACGCTCTGCCTCCAGGAGATTCTGGATACAAATCGAGCCATGGCAGGTGATGCCATGTCCCGAAACAGTGGTTCACATTTATGTTATAGTATGTATGTATTGTATGTACTAGTGTAGTGTATGTCCTCCCTGATTCTCATCATAGTATTTTCTTTAGTATAGTATTTAGTGTGTATGTATAGTATGTACTAGTGTATGTTCACTCTCTCTAGTGTGTAGTATGTTCTCTCTAACTCTCATTATAGTATGTTCAGTTGTATAGTGTAGTGTATGTGTTGTTTACAGTATGTATGGACTCATGTACGAACTAACTCTTTCTATGTTTCATACTATTAGAAATAGTAAGTAGTATACTTCTAAACTATACCTATTATAGTTTACTAGTAATGTTGTATAAATGACTTAGTATATACCTTTGCTACCCAAAGTGTTGGAACTGAAGAAAAAGCTTTATATCTACACACATATACATGATATATAACTAAGGATCAAACGACACTCAGACAAACAACAGGGTACTCTAAGTCCACAACCAAACAAGGAACATGAATTACAGTGAGTTATCAGTCCTAAGTCCTTTAAACATTACTTATATAACTATATATGCATTAGACATGATTTGTCAATATATAAGTTTAAAGAATTGAAAGCAAATATTTGGTAATTAAGAATAAGTTTTATAAACAATTTCACATGTAAAAGAGTTTGATAACCATTTTGAAGTACTTTTGTTGACAAAGCAGTTAAAAGTATAGTAAATCCATTTGTTTGCAACTTATAAATCACATGTGATTAATATTATAACTAGTTTGATTCAACTTGTATCCCCCGCCCATAAAAGCATTTAAAAACATTTTAGAGGTTGATTAAGGGGTATGAACTCACCTGTAGTGAGTGGTTTGGTTGGAAGTGTTGGACAAGGTGCTAGGTGTCAAGTGAAAGCTTAAACACACATATTGATCCTATTTAGCATATAAAGACAAATATCTGTATCTAATTAGTGATTATAACATCAATTAAGCAAGTATAAACACCCTAAAAACGTGGAAAACACTTTGATTCAAGTGTTATAAGGCCGTAGGGTTGCATCTACGGGTTGGAATGCTTTGATTTAGAGTTTACGGCCCAAGGACCAATTCCCATGGAGTTTACGGCCTAGGGTTTACGGCCCTAGTGGGTTTACGACCATAAAACCATGGTAACTCCTACCATTTCGTAGTTTAAGGTCATAAGCTCAAGTATGAAGGGTTCTAGTCCAATATCAAAGCCCTAGGAAGTAATGGTGGCATATATGCACCACCTAATGGTGTTTACAGCCCAAGGAGATTTCCTTGGCCGTAAACCCATGTGTTCTTGGTCATTCTTGGTGTTTTTCAATGGTTTAACAAGTAATCTAAGCATATACCTAGTTAGGAGGAGTGTACTTACTTATAGGGAGCTTGGTAGAGTGTTTAAGGTACAAGGACACTTGGGTGTGTTCATGGTGTTTTGAAGAACACTTGAAGATCTATGAAAAAGAGAAGATTTCATGGATGAAATGTATAACTACTAGATGAAGTGTTATAACAACAAATCAAGAGAAGAAACACTTACATTTTTGGAAGACTGGAAGAAAGATGTTATGATACTTGAGAGAGAAACGTAGGTGTTCTTGAGCTTGGAAGTGAGAAGTGAGGAGTAAACTCATGATTTAAGCATGAGTTCACGGCCAAGAGGGGTTCATGGCCCAAACTCCTAATGTTTGGCCGTGAACACCTAATTCAGGTGTTAATTGTTTTATTGTTACACCATAATCCTAGAAAATACTTCCTTTTATTTGTTTGCTTGAAGAATTAATATTAAAAACATCCAAACGGACTTTAAACATGCTAAAAATTAGCAAAAATGAGTTTGACTTTTATTTGAAGTGCTTGAGTGTAGGGTTTGTACAAATGGAAATTTCGAGTTGTCACATCACGGGCCATATGTAGAAATTGCAAAGGTTTGTGGACTGTTTGATGAAGTTGAATGTGAACTTCACTGTGGAGTTGGCTATTGACATCATAGTGCACTCCTTACCTCCTTGTTATGATCAGTTTCGAATGACCTATCATATGAACAAGGAGGAGGTCACACTTATCAAGCTTCAAGGACTTTTGAAGACCACCGAAAGTGGTCTTAAAGGTAAATCGGTTGTTACTACTCCTACTCCTAACACCGCCCTGTTCGGGCAATCGGGAAAAGAAGAGGCAAACAGAGGAAGACCCGTTCGAAGGGTACAAAGGGAAAATCTCTTGATGGCTCCTCTTCGAGTGGAACCAAAGGTGGTTTTGTCACTCCTTCTTCGAACCCAAAGAAGCTGAATGCTTCTATTGTCATGATAAGGGGCACTGCAAACGAAACTACCCCAAGTACCTGCAATATGTTAAGGATGAGAAGGTCAAACATACCCATGCATGTATTTACACTATGTTGTCTAACAACTCACCACATACAAATTCTTGGGTCCTTAATACTGGTTGTGGTATTCATATATGTTCTGATTTGTAGGGTATAAGAAGAAGTGAGGATGTGGAGCACTGAAACATAAACTTGATTATGGGGAATAGGAAAGCTTCACCTATCACCAATATTGGAGTTTATTCTTTGTTGCTAAGTAGTGGGTTAGTGTTAGATTTGAATAAGTGTTGTTACCTGTCCGGAATGGCAAGAAATATTATTTATTTTCATGGTTTGTACAAACAAGGATTTACTTTTTCATTTGATAATGAATGTGGCGGTATTAATGCTTTTTATAATAATGTTCTTTATTTTAAAGCAATACCTTGTGATGGTGTATATGAAACTGTGTCGGTTGTAGACAACTTAGGAAATAATGTGATGTATATCGATTCTTCCACTATTTGGATAAGGCATCCTTGTAGCATTGTCGTCTTGGACATGTCGACAAGAAGCGCATAGGCCAACTCTAAAAGGCTGGAGTCTTGGAGTCGTTTGACTTAAGGTCTGATGATAGTTTCAAATCTTGTTTACTTGGAAAAATGACTAAGTCACACGTCACTGGTACACGTGTTAGGGGTGAAGGTTTGTTGGACCTCATACATACAAATGTGTGTAGACCCTTCAAAACCGCCACAAGGGATGTTAACCACTTCTATGTGACTTTTACTGGTGATTACAGTAGATTTGGTTATGTCAATTAATCAAGCACAAGTCAGAAACCTTTAAAAAGTTCAAAGAGTTTAAACAGGAAGTGGAGAATCAGCTGGGCAGGAATGTGTAATTGTTTAACAATTGACACCTCCTAGAACACCATAGCTTAATAGTGCGGCTGAGAGGCGTAATCGGACCTTTTTGGACATGGTTCGTTCCATGATGAGTCGAGCATCGTTACCAATCTCATTTTGGGGGTATGGCTCAGAGACTATCGCCCATATCCTTAATCTAGTCCATACCAAGAAGGTTGCCAACCTCACGAGATGTGGATTGGGAAAGTTCCCAATTTAGACCACATAAAGGTTTAGGGTTGCAAGGATTTTATGAGGCACGAAACTCACAAAAATCTCAAACCTCGAAGTGAGCAATGTATTTTCATCGGATACCTATATAAATCCTCTGGTTACCTTTTCTATAGACCCAGTGATAATGTGGTCTTTGTGGCAAGGAGAGGAGTCTTTCGCGAGTGAGAATTCATAAGCGAAGGAAATAGTGGGAGGCAAATTGACCTTGAGGAGCTTTAAGAGTCAAGTGGTGAAGGAACCTCAAACTCTAGCAATCAACCTGAGGAGGAAACTCCTGTTGAACCAACTGACGAGTCTGTACCTCTCAGGCATTCCACTAGAGTTAGGAATCCAGCGAGCATTACTATGGTTTCCATATTACAAAGGAAGTTGGTACATTTATCAGTGATAGTACACTGGTAAATTCGGATGAACCTAACAGCTATAGGGAAGCCATGACATGCCCCGAGTCTGCTAAATCGAAAGAGGTTATGGACAATGAGATACAGTCCATGTATGAGAATAAAGTTTGGAACTTGGTTGACAATGTACCGGGTCATAAGACAGTCGGGTGCAAATGGATCTTTAAGAAGAAGACCGACATGGATGGGAAAGTGCACACTTATAAGGTGCGACTAGTTGCAAGGGGTTTCACTCAAACTCAGGGAGTTCTCTAAGATGAAACCTTCTCACCAGTAGCGAAGATTAAGTCGATTAGGGTTATGATAGCCATTGCTACATTTCATGATTATAAACTATGGCAAATGAATGTCAAAACCGCTTTCCTTAATGGAAATTTGGTTGAGGATATTTACACAAGTCAACCAGAGGGTTTTGTCAATGTAGAGTACCCTGATACTGTGTGCAAGCTTGAGAAATCCATCGATGGATTGAAACAACAATCTCGTAGCTGGAATCTTTGTTTTATTGAGAAAGTCAAAGAGTTTGTTTCTCGAGAAGCGAATATGATTCATGTGTATATGTCAGAGCAAGTGGGAGTATAATTAGCTTTTTGGTATTATATGTGGATGACATACTACTCATGGGAAATGACATCCCAACTTTGTAGGAGATTAAGTCCTAGCTTGGGAAGTGTTTCGTTATGAAGCACCTTGGAGAAGCTGCCTATATCCTAAGGATAAGGATATTGATGGAAAGGAGTAAAAGACTTATTGGACTTAGTCAGAGTACCTACTTGGACAAGGTGTTGAAAAGGTTCAACATGCAGAATTCCAAGAAAGGTGATTTACCGACCCAAAGCAATGCCAAACTGAGCAAGGCTCAGAGTCCGAGTACAAAGGCTGAGATAGATGAGATGAGTCGATTACCATATGATTCCACTATTGGCTCGATCATGTATGCCATAACTTGTACCCATCCCGATGTGGCCTTTGCTTCGAGCATGGTCAGCAGATATCAGGGGAATCCTGGCAAGGCTTACTGGACTGTGGTGAAGAACATTCTATAGTACATGCGGAGGACTAAGGACTGGGTCCTTACCCTTGGTGGGAGTGATGACTTGAGAGTAGTGGGGTATAGTGACACTAGCATTCAGACTGATAGGGATAATTTCCGCTCTCATTCGGGCTAGGTCTTTACCATGAATGGAGGAGGAATTACATGGAAAAGTTCCAAGCAGGAGACAGTAGTTGATTTGTCATGTGAATCATAGTACATAGCAACGAGTGAAGCGGCAAAGGAGAAGATATGGCTGAGGATCTTTGTCAGAGACCTTGGAGTTGTACCAGCCATATAAAGGAGCCTATGGACATTTTATGTGACAGCAATAGTGCGGTTGCCTTAGCCAAGGAACCGAGAGATCATGGCAGATCCGGACACATTGACATAAAATATCACTTTATAAGACACAAGATAGAAGAAGGACTCCTCATGGCGAAGAAGGTATCGTCAGAAGATAACCCAGCAGATCCCCTTACGAAGGGACTGACTACGGTTAGACATTTACAGCATGCGAGGCGCATCGGGCTGAAGGACAATATGAGTTTTACAGACTAGATAGCTATTTTTGAAACTTGTAATATGCTATTGACATTTGATGATTAAATAAAAGTTCTTATTTATTTATAAGTAAGGTGTTGCTATCTTGCGTCAATCGTTTACTATTGTTTCTACTTTGCATGTTTTGACTTCTAGAATAATTACTTTATTTCAAGCTCTCGACAGTCAGTCATACTTTTGAAGTAGGTATGAATCAGGACTGTCATGAATTGGGCATGAAGATGTTTAAGGTGTTAGATATAGCAAAAGTTGCTACAACATTCATGAGTGCCCATAAGTTCTGAGCATTAGATCAAACCCACGCTCACTTGTATCACTTCATGGAATGTATCTCGAATGATTTTGAGACGGTAATATCATATAAGTCTTCAAACCTAAAGATATGAGTTGTTGAGTATGAGTTGGTTGTGCATTGATTGTACGAAAATGCATCAATAACTTGATGTTATAAAACATGCCTTTGTGTATGATTCAACAAGTAGTCAGTACAAGCATATGAGTCGAAGTTTATTTGTTCCTTTTAGTCCTTAGAGGATTAAAAGCGATATCTGGGCCCCTCGATGATTTTGTTTTGACCTATGTGTCGGGCCCGATCAGAACCAAATTGATGTGTTCAGTTTAGTTCTATGTCAAACGAATCGGAAATTGGGAAACACACTGTTGGACAATAAGAATGACATTGTTCCATGTATTTGTCTGGCTGATATCCTGAAAACAGAGGATTACATGATCATTTATCTAAAATGGCACTTCATAGCTCAACAGAGTTTTAAGAGCTACGATTGGTTGTCAGTTCCTGAAGTCATACTTCCAACTATAGTTATCAGACTTATCGAAGTGGGAGACTGTTAGATAAGGTGTCTAAGTTCGTAACTATATTTGGTATATACTTGACCCGACCCGGCATGGCCTCTTTCGGTTGCACTTCACCGAAAGTTTTTTTATGGATAATCTTTTGAGAATAGTATAATTATGATTTATTAACATATTATAAGTTATAATATATTAATATGAAATCATATTATTTAATTAGTATTGATCAAGAATTAATTTAGTGATCAAAAGAGGCTAATTAAATATGGACTCTTATATATATATATATATATATATATATATATATATATATATATATATATATATATATATATATATATAGAATCGGACAATGTTCATTTAGGATGGGCTAAGCTTTCATGGATAGTCCATGAAGTTTTTAACCCATGGATCCTATGGAAATGAAAGGTCATGGATATTAGGGTTAACATGGATGTAACCCTAATCCACCATACTATATGAAGAGGTCTTTGGCGCATGAAATGGCACTAGTGTGTGTGAGAACAAAGGTGGGCCGATTTCTACAAGTGCATACTATTCTCTCAAGTTTTCCAAGTTGTGTGGTGGTTTGTGATTCCACTTGAGGCATCCACATTATTGGTGCTAGGATCTTGAAGCTCCAAGCAATCAACCACAAGAAAATGTATGTCATCCTACTAAGTTTTTATATTACAAGTACCCCATAATATGCTAGTTAGGTTGAGAACCTTGGAAAATCAAATTTGCATTTATAATAGAGAAAACATAGATCCAAGGTTTCTAGGGTTGCATGTACAACATAAGAGTGTTAGAATACTCAAAACCCATTAGAAATAATGAGCATGAGAGATAATTTACTAATCGAAACCTTGCCAGAAGATCTCATGTCAATGAGCAATCTTACAACCTTAAACCTTGCCGGTAACAGGTTTTCTGATGACCATCGGAAATTTGAAAGCATTGGGAGTCTGTACAAGCTCACTATTGTTGATTTAAGAAAACAAAATCTCACTAGAGAATTTTCGTTAGATCTCTTTGGTTTACCCAGTCTCCAAGTATTTTCTCTACAAGAAAATAAATTATATTGCGATGTTCCTGAAGGTTTCAACAACTTATTTGGTTTGCATTACATAAAGCACTCTTCAAATTTCTTCTCTGATCACATCCCTTCTCCTTTCAGCTTCCTCAAGTGATTATTCATTCTCTTTTTGTAAAAGAACACTGTCTCCAGCAAGATCGAGTGCTTTAGTGTTTTTCACAAACAATTAAGTGCTTTAGCGTTTTTAAAAAAACAATCGAGTTGGTTTAAATGATTGAGTGCTTTGCATTCAATCTGAAATCGATTTGGGTTTAATTGTAGGACTTGAAGGTATTACAGATTTGGGATATGTATTTAAAATTTAATGTGTGTATGTGTGTGTCGATCGGTAAGATAGATAGATAGATAGATAGATAGATAGATAGATAGATAGGGAGGGTAGGGTTATGTGGGACCCTATCTTTACTTAGTATATAAATATACTTATAGAAAAAAAGATACAATTGCAAAAACGTCCCTGTGGTATGCAAATTTTTGGGGTTTTAGTCAAAACCCCATGTTTTTTGGATCCATGGTCCTTTTGGAGTGGTTTGTATGTGGAATTGGTCCCTGGACTTAACTCCCCTCAAAAAGGATCTGTTAACCCCCCTCACGTGCCTCACATGTGAGGGTAAGTCCGTCATTTCATATGTAAGAGACCATTTTTGCATAGTCATGTTTTGGCTTAATTCTTTTTAAATATCCCCACTGCATGCGATCTTCTTCCCCAACGTTCCCAACGTCTCTTTTTTCCACCCTTCTTCTTCTTGAGCTATGTTACAACAACAATTGTTCTATGTTTTTTGTGGAAAAGTTGATGTGGTGAAAACGTCTTGGACTCATCTAAATCCAGGATGGAGATTTTTTGCATGCCTTATGAATGATTTCATTTGTGGGTTTATCGGGTAGCTTGATCCCCCAATGTGTGCTAGGTCTAAAGCCATCATACCTAACGTTGCAATGAGTTAGTTAGAAGGATGATAATTTAAACAACATGTCGGTGGAAAATTGCAAAGCATTGATGGATAATAATTTGAAGCTGAAAATGTACCTGTTTGGAAGTTGGTTTTTTTTGTGATTGTCTTCTTCTGTATTTGGTTTGTGTAGGGGTTTACTGTGAAGGTTGTTTTGATATGTGAAGGGTTTAGTGTGGATAAAATGGTCATTTTGTTGTAATATTATGTGATCATGTTTGTTGTGACTTATGATGTTAACGATATATGTATGGTATGATATAAGTGGAACGGATGTATTACCAAAATGGTATGAATGTATTACCAAAATGGTATGAATGTATCAGAATTAACACATGAATAGAAATGGTATGAATGTATTACCAAAATGTATATATTAGAACCAATTGTACATAACCAAAATGCACATTTCATTAAGATTTGTAACATAACAACCAAAGTTTCTAAACATAACAACCAAAGATTCTAAACATGACCAAAAGGGACACATTACCACACCTAAGATAACAACCAAGTTTTCATAACAACCAACCAAAAGATTTCAACATGATAGTGTAAAGGTAACAACCAAGTTTTCATAACCTACCAAAATCATAGAAAACCCCATGCATGACACATTACTTCTTGGAGTGATTCCCACCTTGCCTTTTATAGGTCCTAGAGTTGTGCCCCTTGTTCTTGCATTTGCTACAAGTAACACTGATATGCTTCCTTGATAGCTTCTGCACTCCATCATATTTGGTCTTTGGGAACCTCCTTCTTGTGTAGAATTCACTCCATCACCTTAACTCGCCCTCTGCTTTTTTTCTTAACCTTTCACCCTCACTTTGTCTTCATTTTTTCATAGGCCTTCCCACCTGAGTACGATGTGGAGGAGGGATTAGATTTGTGGGACATTTAATTTTGTGCACATGGATCTCCCCTTAATTGGCTCCACCTTAAATGAATAAGCTTTTTTCCATGTCTCTAGAAAATACACCTTGCGAACCCATTTGTAAATGTCAAGCTCAGCCTCTGGGTTTTTACTCATTTCATTCAGAGTTGCAATTGCATGTCTGCATGGAATTCCAATTAATTCCAATTTCTAAAAGTGCATGTTTGGTTCATAACATCCACCACATGCTGGTCCTATAAAGCTCCGGCAACTTGATACTTGTCTCCCCATTCCACCTAGCAATGTATTGTGAAGCAACTATTTTTCTTGCAGCTAGGATTTCTATTGTTGTGGGTGTTAGTGGACCTTTATCCTTTTTCATTTCCTTCATGACATTTCATTTCCTCTTCATTAGATACTCACTTATGTATTCTAAACATCCAATGACAGGTCTATCCCTTCCTTTTTCTATCTTCCCATTAAACACTTCACACATGTTTGATAACAACATATCAGAAACTAGTCTTCCTGTAGTACATAACTATTAAAAAAACATTTAATACAATTAACATACAATTAAAATAGTTCACTAAGTGAAAGAAATACGGATCAAATTGGAATATATAGAATTACCTGAAAAATTACTCCTTGCCTAATGTGTAGGCGGAATTTGCTTCAACCATTCACATGCCTCCTTATCATACTGACTAAACTCCTTCATCAAATGTTCAAACTCAAGAATGGTGGTAGCTAATGCACCCTTCTATGTCCACATAATCAACATAATGCATTTCACCTCCAATGTACTTTATATCATGTAACTTAGTAAATTTCCCACCGTGATGAAGCTTAATACTAAACCATGTTGGTGCACCCGCTAAAAATCAAAGTTGAACATATTAACAAAGTCACAATTTTGCATTTTTTGTTCTAAATCAATAAGAAAATGCAAAATATGAAAGTTAAAGAAAACAGAGCAACTTACCATATATGGATGATACGTCAAGAACTTTATGTTTTGGTCTGATGTGCTACATTATGTAACAGCCCAAAATTCACGTTCGACCATTTAACCCTTCATTTTTCCAAGTTGTCATATTGGGTCCTTTGTGTTGAGTGTTAAGCTTGTGAGTACGCTGGGCGTACAAGGAGTATGCTGCGCGTACTCGCGCGCTTATTTTGTACGCGGTTCCATCCGGGTACGCTCGGCGTACCTAAGGTTACGTCGGGCGTAACCGGCCCAGACTCTAAACCCTAATATGACTTGAGGGCTATAAAAGGAATGAGATGGTCTTGTCCCTCAGCCACCATCTTTCAGAAAGAAACCCTAAGAGAGCATTTCCTTCGTTTTTAGCTTGGGTGTGAGTGTTCTAAGCTTCAAAGTTTCATTTCAAGGTGGTGAAAGAGAAGAGGAGACCATTGTGGAGGCTAGAAGTTGGTGGACAAGTGTACATCTGAGGACTACAAAGGTTGGAGTTCTTCCTGAGGTAAAAAGTTCAGGTCTTGCCTTGTAGTTTATATGTTGTGCTTCTTGGACCAATTTCTAGGGTTTTTGGTCCCAAGATGGAGACTTTATGAGCAAGTAGTCTCCATTGGCCTAGATCTATCATATTCCAGAACTATATGAGTTGTATGTTCATAAAAATGCAATCTTGGACATGGATGTTGAGCCATGCATGAGATCTAGACCCTTGGAGGAGGAAGGAAAGGTGTTAGAAGGTGTGGGGAACCTTTATAGCCATGCAAAGGCTTAAAGGTTTCAAATTTATGGATTAAGAGGTATTAAATTGGCCAGATCTGGAATATGGGGTTATGTCTTAATCGTTTAAGACATTAGAATGAGGAAGTGAGAAATTAGGATGTACGTTGGGCGTAATCCCAGTACGCGCCGCGTAGTGGGTCGCGTTCCCCGTTTCTGGAATGCAAGAGTACGCCCCGTGTACAGGAGCTAGTACGCCCCGCGTACTGCTTGCTGTTGACTTTTGTTGACTTTTAGGGTTTTGGTCAGCATGTGGACTTTTGAGTCAAGGAGAGGTGAAATGGTCTTTTACCCCTCTGTGGGATAGTGCAAGGGTGTAGCTTAGTCTTGGAAGCCGATAATAACTAGAATGATTATTTTGTTGTGATTAGGCGGGGCTAGGTCGTTGTTTCTAGATTTAGAGATATCGAGCACGTGAGATTCTAGACATCCTACAAGGTGATTCTTCTCACTATACTGTACCTGGAAAGGTACCGATGTGTGACCGTAAGGTCTTGTATGCTCTGAGATGCATGTTTTGTATGATATGCGTTGTATGTTCTGTATGCGTTATGTATGTGATATGTATGCTATGTATGATATGGGCCGGAAGGCATTATGACGTGGACTGGAAGGTCAGGGAGTCATGGGTCGGATGGTCGATACGAGTAGGACCGGAAGGTCTACTGGGACTGGGACGGAAGTCCCCTGAGACACATGGGCCGGAAGGTCGTGTAGAGTATGGCCTGGAAAGGCGTATGTGTGTAAGGGTATTTTGGGAACTCACTAAGCATTTATGCTTACAGTTGTTGTCTTATGTGTTTCAGGTACTAGCGAGGACCGTGGGAAGGCGCCGGCGTGACTCGTACACACTAGAGAGAGGATTTGATTTTTGTGATCTTGGGATACGATATGTTTTGATAACTATTGTTGAATATTTTCGAAAATGTTTTATGTGAAAATGGTTGTGACAAAATAAAATTCTTGTTTTTGAAAATTACGTTGTTACACATTACGAACACCATTTTGACTTAAACATATGGCCTTGTATGTGTTGCGTTGATTAACTTAATTTGATATGGAACAAGGGTTTTTTGCAGGTTCAATGGAGCAGAAGCAAGAAGGAGGGTGTTGGAGAGTTGACGGGTGTCGGGGAAAATAAATGAGGGGTAAAGGTGAAAACAAGCCAGTAAACGGTTATGCAAAAATGGTCCCTTACATATGAAATGATGGATTTACCCTCACTTCTGAGGCACATGAGGGGGGTTAACAGATCCTATTTAACGAGAGTTAACTCCGGGGACCAATTTCACATACAACCCACTTCAAAAGGACCATGGATCCAAAAAACACAGGGCTTGGACTAAAACACCAAAAATTTGCATACCATAAGGACCATTTTTGCTATATTGTTAAAAGAAGGAAAATAAATAGACAAAATTGCAAAAATGCTCCCTGTAGTTGTTAAATTTATGTGTTTTTTGTCCAAAATGAAACGTTGGTGCACCACTAGTCCAAAATTGGATTTTTTTTATCGGTTTTGGTCCCTAGCCACTTAAAAAGATGATTATGCCCCTCTTATTGTTTTTTTATTTTTTTTATTAATGTTAGTAATTAAAAATTATAGAATATACTCACACAGACATATACTCTCTGTCTCACGCACACTCTCTCTCATCACCGGTGGTACCTCTCATCTCTTCTACCCATGTTATGTCTTTTTCACTCTCTCAAGAACACCCCGACTGCCACCATCATTCACCTACACCGTCTGCCGCTAGATGCCGCCTGATAACCTTCAAACGCCACCGATCTATTTGTACACTGGGGAAGTAGCGACCAACTGGATCAACAAAGACGATGAGGAAGTTTAAACCCAAACTGGGTCAAGACCTACATTCAAACTCCGATGATGGATTTAGATCTGGATGTAGGATCTTCTGTTGATCTACACTTGCATCTCCTTCTCAACCCTAATCCCGATTAAATGTATCGATGAGTGGTGGTGAATGGTTTATGGTCGACCGATGAGTCAAAGTCATGTCTGAACCCATCGATGATTTGTAGTGGGGCTCACTGATGAGTATACAACTCCTCTTTAACACATACACACACACAAATGAACAATAAATTTTCAAGGTTTTCTCTTCTAGAATAATCGAATTTATGGATTTGTTTCTAGAATTGGAAATCGATTTTGGAATCTAAAAATGCTTATGGGTAATGGGTTTTGAAGAACAATAAATTTCTAAAAATTCAAATTTGTCTGTGTATTTCATATCATTTCTATGTTTAGGGATTGATTTAGAAGAATGATTGAGAAACGAAAAGCTTTGGTTGACCAAAGTTTATGGCGTTCATTTGGTTGCTGTTCTTCAAGGACTTCTGAAAATGGTTGCCAAAATTTAAATTGCGTTCAAATTGACGTCAAAATATGATGAAGATGAAGAGTTTTCATATCTGTACACTGTGAAAAGGATGTGTGTTCTTCAGTTTTTGGGTTATGGCACAGTTGTACCCATCTGTAAAAAGGTTGATGGGAAGAAGATGGAGAACACCAATAATTGTGTTTGTGTGGTATGGTGGTAGAGAGGGTGGTCCGATTATATTTATATATATATATATATATATATATATATATATATATATATATATATATATATATATATATATATATATATATATATAGAGAGAGAGAGAGAGAGAGAGAGAGAGAAAGAGAGAGACAGAGAGAGAGAGTGTGTGTGTGTGTGTGTGTATCGTGGGTTTATTGTTTTCGATTTTCATTTTATTATAAGATTAAGAAATTAAATAAAAGAAATCAAAATATAATTATTAAGGGGCATATTAGTTATTTTAGATGTGATGTGGACCAAAAACACAAGAAAATACAACCATAGGGACCAAAACCACACAAGGTATCTAAAATTGGACCAGTGGTGCACCAACATTTCATTTTGGACCAAAAGCACATAAATTTGCGAACCATAAGGACCATTTTTGCAATCTTGAGTTGAACTCTTCTTTTCTCCACCATCCATCTACTGAAATCACATAAGGTGAGTTCATACCCCTATATTTTCATGTTTTCTCAAGTTTTTAGGGGGGGGGGGGGGGGAATACAAGTTAAAACACCAAGAATATAACTAAACATTTCTAACAGCTTTCATCAGAAAAGTTGGACTCCATTCACGGACAGTTTTCGGCAACTTAAACATTTTTGTTTTCAAAACTGTCTTAGGTGTAAGTAGTTCCAGTTCTTAGCTTTAAAATAACTACTTGCACATCTCCATACGATTTTTCTACAATTTATTATGATTTTTAGAAAACTGTCTACCATTTCAAACACCAATCCGGACTAGTCTGTGATTATGGACTTTTTCACTCAAGTTGGAAGTCATTAAAAATCTTGATAAAAATTATGAGTAAGCTACACACATTTTGGGAACTCTCAGAATTTACGATTTAGTTTTTGACTTCGTATGATTTTTCTATGACTTTTCTAAAACAGCGCAGAAAGGTTAAAAATTAGTTAACAACTTTTAACTTTCATAACACTTTGTATTATGTTGAGCAAAGTGTATAACAATAAGTTCTAAATATTGAATGTGTTTCCTTGTTAGTTTATCATCATAAACTGAAACTTAGTCATTCATGATAAGATTATTCATTCATTTAGAACACGTATATTAAGCTATAATAAGCATAGTTTATGGATTCATAACACTAATGCATTTTCATAAAAGAGTTCTTATACATTACAAACGTTTTGGATAAACTATAATAGGTATAGTTTATGTATCATTTACTTCTCAAACTTATTTACCAAAGGTTTTCAGTTTAGTTCACGTAAATCTGTTAATGAATAAATTTGTCAGTCATTCGCTTCGGGTTACTTCCAAAGTAACCAATTCAAAAAGTCTTGTAAATTGTAACCAGAGTCTCTTGTAAGGAGAACGTGATAGTTGTGTATAGATCTATATTGGGTCTGACAAACCCACACCTGAGCTGCTTGCAACAGCTAGACCGGCAGGTCTGGGGTGACAAGTGTCATTTAACGGCGACGCCTGAAGAAGGTCGCATTACGAGGCCGTCTAAGTCAAGTATGGTTATGATAGCTCACATGTGGTATTAACAAATCATAAGATTTACGGGTTCTAACTTTAAATTAGCGAGTTATGTCGATTTAGCTCACTGAAATCACTTTAAGTATGGAAAAATACTTGTACGCCTTCATATCAAAAAAGGGTTTTATGTCGATTTAAAATCACTTTTTATATCAATAATTATAGATATTGCTGTATATTTTCAGTCTTGGTATTTAAGACTACACTCCATTCATTACGGGAGTTTTCTCAATTCAGAAAGGGTTTTTACGCCAATTTGAAACCACTTTTATATCTTTAAGTATGACAAATACTTGTTCATTTTCGGTCCTAGTATTTAGGACCACATAACTTTTATAAGGAAAATATTGGCTTTTTCTTGGTAACATACATCTCTTTACAAAGATCGATTTTCAAACTCTTACTGTCAAAAGCTTATGAACTCACCAACCTTTGTGTTGACACTTTTAAAAACTACTTGTATTCTCAGGAATTCAGTGAAACAGGAAATCAACAGCGTTTTGAGGATGGGACGATAAATCGTCAAACAGTTCATTTTGTATCATAATGTAATTGATTTGAATCGTGTAAACATATACTTTGGTGTAACTTGTTCAATTATATTTATGATGGTTGTATTTACTTTGAGCACTATTATACTTATTGTTGTGATACTCTACATGAAGTCCTCCACCCCCGGACGCTTCCGCCATCCTTGGTTTGGGGGTGTGACAGATTGCTATCAGAGCATTGTTTATAGTGAACTAAGTATATTGAACCACATAAGATATACAAACTATAAAAGCATTGGGACTAAAGTCTCTAATTTAATGTTTTCAAAACAGCTATACTTTTAGAAATAAATAATTTCCTATTAAAAGTATACATGCATGCATACATACTAAGGTCAGCATCATTCTAGAACAAAACAAAAGTAACGATTGTTGAATATCACAGGTAAGCTCGGGGATGTATGGTCAGTCTTGGGAGTGGCATAGCCTGATCAACTATGTTGGTCCGAGGAGTGATTACCACATGCCCAAGAATGGTTGTGATATGGCAACAAGTCTAAAAACTTACCAACACTACCACAATGAGAACAATAGAACCAAACATAAAATTTAAAATACTATAGGAGTATTTTGTAATATCATAACTTATATGAAAACTAAATAGATCCTTAATAATAGGTCTGTAGTCCCTAAGTGGATACTTTAAGGTTATATATAACTTAGAAATCATAGACTTTGAATTTGTGATCATTGCCTTACTTCCTTTTCCTTGTTTGGATGTGGACCTAGGGTAGGATCTCTTATTCGAAGGTCTATTGTATCTTGTTATATGTAATTAGTATGCACTATGTCATTATAGAAGTAACTAATAAGGATCACCCCTATAAGTAATTAATTATAGAGTTAGACGCCTAGTAATTATCTCTTCCACTCCTATTCTCGCAAGTACAACATAGTAAGATCCTACTTACCGGACGACCCTTACTTTCCCAATCCGAACCCGAGAAATGGTGAATGGTTATCAGAAGAATCAGAAGTGGAACCGGAGGTAATGAATCCTCCATGCATAGCAAGGGTTTCCGCGAACCGTTTCGACTACATCGAACCTGTGCCCCGTTGGGCAATCGTGATCGAGGGTTGAATGTCGACAGCAATGACAACAACCACCATGTGGAGACCAACGAGGATGCTACGACCTCAACCACGGGGGACCGACTGACAGAGCCCTCCCGGTGAAGACCCGGCGGATCGCGAACATTAGGGATTAAAATAGGAAGACTACAACCCGAGTTCAGAACACTGCACGCTACTACGGACCCTACCATCTCACGTACATGAGACTCAGAATTAGACTACTATTCCTGAGACCAACTCTCTTTTTAGGACCTTATTGCCGCTCGTGAAGAGGAAAGAGAGTAACAGGGTAGACATACGACATTCAAAGGGAGGATGATTGCAGCCAAGCGTCGATTGGCAAAGCTACAAGATGCATTGAACTTGCCTCAGGCATCACAAGGGATGGATCGTCGTGAGTAGAGTTCATACCGCTCACAAGACCTGGTAAATTAGGTTCATGAGTATGCATTGGTGCTACTCTATTATAGGTAAAAGCACGACAATGCAAATTAAGTGGTCATACTAATCGAGAGATCTAGTTACTATCAAAACTCGTCCATGCACAAATGTGAGGTAGACCTGCATCGAGGTCAAAATTTTCACTGAAACCATAATTACTAGAGTCATATTAACAAGATGGGCTTAGGATATACCTAACAGAATCGAAGGTCTATTTAGTCTTAATTATATAACTAAGCATACATCAATTGGTCATAATAAGGACCTAGCCTGGGTCAAGTATAAGGTTTCACTTGCATACATCAATTGTTTTCAGAACACCCTTAACAACCGAATTACGTTACAAATCGATATAAGATAAACTTAGTTAGAAAACTCGCGACGTATAGCCATTCTAAAAACTCATTATCGTCTCACCTTTAAACAATTTGTTGAGAAGTTCTTTCTTCATAGACCTATAGGGTGCGATCGTTCAGGCACTAATACACCGGGTCCCATCAAAACTCCTCAGCCAAGTGTGTTCGGACAAACATGATTCTAAGATGAGTAAAGCTTAACGCCCGTATGAAACCTACTCCTACCCACTGCCATAACTCCATCTCAGGAACATTAGCGGAAACACTAGGAATAGTACAGTAATGTGCAAAAATTTATATGCGTAAATATAAATTGTAATGATGCACTTAAGATAATCATTTCCACTAACGAATTCGATTTTCATCGTGAAACAGAGCTATGTATTCACCATGAGCCAACCAACCAACTAGCAAGGCGCCAACTCTGCAGATAGACTCTGCTACTTTTCAGGCTGCAGTCACGGCAGCCGTCACAGCCGTCATGGCGCAATTCAATGCTAATAACGCCAGCAGAAATGGAAGCGGTACTGACAATACAGATTGTGGTAACAATCAGGAACACCAACGGGTGTCTGCCAACGAAAATACCTCAGGCCACAAACCTACGAACAATAAGCGAAAGTTCTGGGACGAAAAGAAGTGTAACCTACCTCAAAAACTCGTTGGAAGAAAGCAATCCGTAGTTGCACCTGCCATTACAACAGCAGTCACGACGAACGCCGCGACCCTAGCCACGGGGTCTGCCACCCAAACATCGGCCAGACCATATAAGGGATCACTCCCAAAGTGTAACCATTATGGCTTCCATCACAATGGGGCTTGCCTGGAGATGCACTATAAAAACTGCGACATGAAAGGGCATACCGTTCGTTTCTGTAGGGCCCCGAATCAGTACATGGCTTCAACCCCTAATACCAATGTAATTCCCGTGTGCTTCCTATGTGGCGAAACAGGACACTTCAAGAGAAACTGTCCAACCGAGAGGAATGACGGGGGAGCCGGTGGAGTGTGACAAACGAACCAACAAGGGTAACAGGGAACCATATTAGGACTTTTGTAATGTTTCCAATGACAAAAACGTTTAAGTACCATAAGTTTGTAATGAATTTGGCATGTTCATTGAAATCACCGTCTTTCTCAAAATAGTTAAAATACTCTCTCGTTCAAATCAAAGCAAAGACATTCATATATGACCTTAGGATCATTAGTTGTAAGATATGATGACTTTGTACATACATTGGGGTTAATTATAATCAAAATACTGATGTCTTGAAGCAAATAATTCCATCCTGACTCCTATTCCATGTCCATTAGTAGGAATTGAGTGGGGCCACCCACTCGACGATTTCACCAACATCAACTTACATACGACGTTCATATACCGCTCGATCGTAGGGAGACCTATGAGGGATCATGATATCAAGTATCATTACTGGCTATTTAAACACACCCACTACCAGTGCTAGACACTGTGGTATGAATCATCTATAGTAATAATAATATCAAACAAAACGGAACACCCTGAAAAGAAACACAAGATACTCTATCACTCTAGTGATCTCTTCTTATGAATATAGCTTAACACATGTTATCTAAAAAGATTCGGTTGTAACCATTCAGTTTCAATTAGTATAGTCCTCATCTTCCCGATTTAACGACTACAAAAGGACCCTTCACCTAACCCCCGAATATCGAAACCTTTGTCTCTCATAAACATCCAGCACGGACCTACGGATCATCTCTAGCTGTGAAACTCCAAAACACGCACCAGAAGAGTGTTATACTTCCCGAAACCTTATCACAAGTATTTACAGGAGACCTTCGGGAATGTCACGCATGCAACAGACAAGGTTCAAGCATAGAAGCTTGGGACGGATATGGTTAGTCTACCACTACTACGTGTATAAGCGAGGATAATGTATAATTAAGATTCTATGGACATTGGATGTGTGCTTCCTCCCTATTTCCTGTTCCATGTCTGGTTGTGGACTAGGGTCAAAGTCACCCATCCAACTGTCTTGCCAATCTTAAGCACATACGACCTATATGCGCAAGTTAATGATAGATGGACCAGGTACGAGTCCTGTCATGAACTTCGGGCCAAGGTTGCCCAGGAGGACGAGTGAACGTCCTAGCATCCGAAAAGGTCTAGTCGTGTAAACCAAACCCACATGCTTCCTACCGAGCTACAAGAACTATTAGGTCAAACCTGTCGAACTACTCAACAATGAAATTGAAGAACCAAGCTTCTCACCCTGGAGAGCTCCGGTCTTATTCTTCAAATAGAAAGACAAATTGCTCCTAGATCCATCGACCTCAGAGGCCTCGACAATATCTCCAGTAGAAACCTTTACTATCTGCCTCGCATAGACGAATAGGCCGACCAACCGCAAGGAACGAGGTACCCTTCAAGAATTGGACCCGAGATCCGAATATCACCAGTCGTGGGTATTGGAGAAGGATGTCCGAGGACAATCCTCCAGGTTTGATGCGGACGCTACAAGTTCGTAGTGATACACCTCGGATAGGACCAACCCGCTCGCATTCTTCATGAACTTAACAAATAGGGTACGCCATTCTTACTGGGATCAGTTCGTCATTGTCCTTGAAAATGACTTGCTTATCTATCCTAGTAGTAAGAAGAAAACCAAAAAGAGCAGCTACAACAAACCATGGGAACAATTCGATCAGAGAAGCCTTACCTGAAGTTCTCTAGATACGAGTTTTGGAATTGAAGAGTCAAATTCCTAAGACACACTATTATTGACGTGGAAATTCTTGAGGACCCTTTCAATTAATCAAAACCATTGAGAAATTGTCAGCACCAAAGGCTTCGATGGGAACATGCCGAAATTCTGGGTCTCGCTACCTACCGTCTTAGTCCCTAGAGAACTTCTCGCAAATTACGGAACCCCCCTTATGACTTTGACCATGAAGGGAGCAACCCTTTTATGGGAAGAGAAGCAAGAGGGGGAAACCTTTAGAACTCCAGAGTAAGAGACCAAATTCCTCTGGAAGCCTCACTCTGGGAAGGCTTAGTACGCTTCAGAAAGCGTGGAAAGCTAAAACCCAGGATAATTAGGCCCTTCGAGACTCTTGTCAGAATGAGCCCTGTAACTCGCAACTTCAATCTACCCCCACGAGCTTGGTAAAGTACATTCTATCCGATACATCTCGAACTTGCAGAAGTATCTATCCGACAAGACTCTTGTAATCCCCCTTGACAAGATCGAGTTCCACAAGAGCCTCACCTTCGTGGAAGAACTGTAGTAATCATGGACCGAGATGTCAAGCGGACAAAGCAACGCCACTTCCCATTAGTAAAGGTTCGCTGGAATACTAACCAAGGACCTGGAGTCACTTGGGAGCGCGAGAATCAGTCGATTAGGAAGTATCCCCACTTCTTGGCTCGATTGTTCATGCCTACTCCTTGCCTAAATTCAAATTTCGGGACGAAATTCCCGCTAACAGGGGGATGATGTGACAACCGTCAATTTCCGGTCAAGTCAAAGTCAACTAAAGTCAACAAGTCAAACCGGTCGACTCAATTAGCCTGTGGGTTCTAGGGCTTAGTTAGGTAATTACTTCACAACTCGCTATTCTAACAAGAAGTCATAAATTGAAAAGTACGTACATCTAGATCTCCTTAACCTAAAACTGTGATAAGTAACGAACCAAACCGATAAAACATTGTTGCATACTCATCGGGAGTGTGTAAGATCCTTAAACAAGGCTTAACGGGGTTTACGGACCTTACATTGTGAAGCCGGACACTCACAAATGTCACACACGAAACATCTCTCAATCGTTTTCACTCTATCTCTCTTTATCAAGAATCTCTCCCAAGTCTATCCACGTATGTGAAATCTCTCCCAAATCTCTCTAAGTATGTGAAATCTCTCCCAAATCTCTCTTTATTTGAGAAATCTCTCCAAGAATGTGAAATCTTTCCCAAATCTCTCTAAGTATGTGAAATCTCTCGCAAATCTCTCTTTGTATGAGAAATCTCTCCAAGAATGTGAAATCTCTCCCAAATCTCTCTAAGTATGTGAAATCTCTCCCAAATCTCTGTTTGTATGAGAAATCTCTCCACGTATGTGAAATCTCTCCCAAATCTCTCTTTGCTTGAGAAATCTCTCCAAGAATGTGAAATCTCTCCCAAATCTCTCTAAGTATGTGAAATCTCTCCCAAATCTCTCTTTGTATGAGAAATCTCTCCATATGTGTGAAATCTCTCCCAAATCTCTCCCGAATCTCTCTCAAAAGTTCCTTAAACTTTTTATACTCTTTCGGGCCATCCCGACCCTTAACCGGGTCAAAAACCGCTTAAAACGGGGTAGGAACGGATAAAAAGGACTTAAGGACCCGAAACCCCTCTTAAGGACCCGAACCCTCTCTTAGGAACCAAACTTGTCAGAAGCGAACCCTCCCTTCGGACCGAACCTCGCATAAGGGACCGAACCCTCCCCTTCGGACCGAACCGTCGGTCCATTTCAGTCTATTTCGCTCCATTTCGCTCTTACCCTCTTTCGCCTCATTTCGCTTCAGCCCAACACCAGAAGGGACCGAAACCCCTCTTAAGGACCCGAAACCCCTCTTAAGGACCCGAACCCTCTCTTAGGAACCGAACTTGTCAGAAGCGAACCCTCCCATCGGACCGAACCTCGCATAAGGGACCGAACCCTCCCCTTCGGACCGAACCGTCGGTCCATTTCAGTCTATTTCGCTCCATTTCGCTCTTACCCTCTTTCGCCTCATTTCGCTTCAGCCCAACACCAGAAGGGACCGAACCTCCGGCCAGGACCGAGAGGTCTCGCTGGAAGCCCATTTCTTTATGGTTTTCGACTACGACTTCATTTTAGCTCCGTTTTTAATTGTTTTAACACGAGATTTTCATCTAAAACTTTATTTTAACATATAAGGCCCCATATTTTCTAATTATCTACGTTTTTGGGGATAAAGCTTATCCAAGAAGAGTGGGTGAAGTACAAGGGGTGGAGTGTTGACCGTCCTTATTCTATGACACAAGCAACCACTCCCATACCCACTCCATGTCACGATTCACCATCATCCCATACCTAGTCATTTCATGGTACTTTTCCCACCATTTTCAAGCCATACACTTGGTCAAGGGTAAGAAAACCCTCCTCTCTCCTCACATTTCTTTCATTTCCTCTTATTCTTCCATCAAGAACAAACTTCAGTTTCTCTCCTTTTTTCTCTTTAAAATTCGAGATTCAAGGCTATACTCCAAGCTTTTCTTTAACTTTTGGTAAGTATTAACATCCTCCATATGATTATTTCACTTCCTTCTACTCAAATCATAGATATCTTACACAAACTCCATCCTATTGGTGTTAGATCTTCGAATCTTCAAGCAATCTCCCAAAGTGTTCTTGAGTTGAACTCTTCTTTTCTCCACCATCCATCTACTGAAATCACATAAGGTGAGTTCATACCCCTATATTTTCATGTTTTCTCAATTTTTTAGGGGGGGGGGGGGGAATACAAGTTAAAACACCAAGAATATAACTAAACATTTCTAACAGCTTTCATCAGAAAAGTTGGACTGCATTCACGGACTGTTTTCGGCAACTTAAACATTTTTGTTTTCAAAACTGTCTTAGGTGTAAGTAGTTCCAGTTCTTAGATTTAAAATGACTACTTGCACATCTCCATACGATTTTTCTCCAATTTATTGTGATTTTTAGAAAACTGCCTACCATTTCAAACACCAATCCGGACTAGTCTGTGATTATGTACTTTTTCACTCACGTTGGAAGTCATTAAAATCATGATAAAAATTATGAGTAAACTACACACATTTTGGGAACTCTCAGAATTTACAGATTTAGTTTTTGACTTCGTATGATTTTTCCATGACTTTTCTAAAACAGCGCAGAAAGGTTAAAAATTAGTTAACAACTTTTAACTTTCATAACACTTTGTATTATGTTGAGCAAAGTGTATAACAATAAGTTCTAAATATTGAATGTGTTTCCTTGTTAGTTTATCATCATAAACTGAAACTTAGTCATTCATGATAAGATTATTCATTCATTTAGAACACGTATATTAAGCTATAATAAGCATAGTTTATGGATTCATAACACTAATGCATTTTCATAAAAGAGTTCTTATACATTACAAACATTTTGGATAAACTATAATATGTATAGTTTATGTATCATTTACTTCTCAAACTTATTTACCAAAGGTTTTCAGTTTAGTTCACGTAAATCTGTTAATGAATAAATTTGTCAGTCATTCGCTTCGGGTTACTTCCAAAGTAACCAATTCAAAAAGTCATGTAAATTGTAAGCAGAGTCTCTTGTAAGGAGAACGTGATAGTTGTGTATAGATCTATATTGGGTCTGACAAACTCACACCTGAGCTGCTTGCAACAGCTAGACCGGCAGGTCTAGGGTGACAGGTGTCATTTAACGGCGACGCCTGAAGAAAGTCGCATTACGAGGCCGTCTAAGTCAAGTATGGTTATGATAGCTCACATGTGGTATTAACAAATCATAAGATTTACGGGTTCTAACTTTAAATTAGCGAGTTATGTCGATTTAGCTCACTGAAATCACTTTAAGTATGGAAAAATACTTGTACGCCTTCATATCAAAAAAGGGTTTTATGTCGATTTAAAATCACTTTTTATATCAATAATTATAGATATTGTTGTATATTTTCAGTCTTGGTATTTAAGACTACACACCATTCATTATGGGAGTTTTCTCAATTCAGAAAGGGTTTTTACGCCAATTTGAAACCATTTTTATATCTTTAAGTATGACAAATACTTGTTCATTTTCGGTCCTAGTATTTAGGACCACATAACTTTTATAAGGAAAATATTGGATTTTTCTTGGTAACATACATCTCTTTACAAAGATCGATTTTCAAACTCTTACTGTCAAAAGCTTATGAACTCACCAACCTTTGTGTTGACACTTTTCAAAACTACTTGTATTCTCAGGAATTCAGTGAAACAGGAAATCAACAGCGTTTTGAGGATGGGACGATAAATCGTCAAATAGTGCATTTTGTATCATAATGTAATTGATTTGAATCATGTAAACATATACTTTGGTGTAAGTTTTTCAATTATATTTATGATGGTTGTATTTACTTTGAGCACTATTATACTCGTTGTTGTGATAGTCTACATGAAGTCCTCCACCCCCGGACGTTTCCGCCATCCTTGGTTTGGGAGTGTGACAGTAATCTTGGTTCTTGATTTATAACCAAAATCTTAGAAAACCAAATTTTCTATACTTTGGTTCTTGATTTAAAATCTTTGAATCTTCTAGGTTGCACTATCTGTTGGTTTTATTTTTCTGGTATGCCTGCCTTTTTTTAGCTTCATCAATGGTTTCGTTTTCCCATAGCTTTCTAACACCACTCTACTCCTATTTACATTCTTTTAACCTTCTAAAAGAGACAAAGCAAGCTTTTTGATGAAAACCCCATATGAAATCTTGGCTTAGAAAGTGATTTTTCTTCAGAAGTTTTCAAGGGTTTTAGAAGATGGAGAAGCTCTATAATCCTACTCAAGAAGATGATCAAATGAACATACCTCCATGATTCTGATTTCATCCTATAGATGAAGAATTCATAACTCATTATCTTTCGAACAAGGTTATCGATAACACCTTCTTTTCAAAAGTAATCGGACAAATCGTCATGATAAGAATCGTGTCATGCGAGTTGCCTAGTGAGTTCTTTAAACTCTTTAGTTGTTACGTTTCTTGTTACCTTTTCTCATCAGACTATAAACAAACAAAACAACTGTCGTTGGTTAATAGAAAGCCACCATACATGATAAAGATATTTATAGAGGGAGATTTCTCTTCGAAATGAAAAATACTTTGGCTTTCTACATGGGTAGTGATCGAAAACCGGAAAATCAAATGTATGTGTCCGTGATAAAGAGCAATTATGGTGTGTGATTTAACAAAATAGTTGCAGACCCATAGAGGGAAAAGTAAGATCTAAGATATTGTGGTCTCCTCTGCAGATCTAACCAATTTTTTTGACTGGTCATCGATTTTGATAAGTTAAAAACAACTTGAAGATCATTAGATCTTTATAACAGGTAAAATAATAAACAAGAAAATTGTAAAGAACACAAGTATGGATCGAAGTGTGTCGAATGATTGATTTAAACAATCCTCAGCAGAGCTCGATAAAGAACTTCTACTGTAGAGGATTTAGGGTTACAAGAACGACGATAAAACTTCTAAATAATTCTCTGATCAAATCTGCTCTATCGTAATCGTTAACTTAAGATGCATGCAAGCACCTATATTTATAATAAACCCTATACAGCTCACGGATGGACAGGCCCATACTGGAGTTACAAAACTTGGACTAATAAACGAGCCCATTGGACGCAACAAAACTCTACCCAACAATCTCCCCCTTTGCGTCACATTGGAGCGAGACTACTTCTTCTTTTTGCTTGGGCCTGCAGCGGGAACCTTCTTCGTGGTGTCAAACAAACGAGAGATTAAAGCAAGGATCGTTTGTCTGAACCGAGTGTACCAGTGTATCATATCATCGAAGTACTTGATATCATCCGCTGAGTTTTGCTTGTTTCTGTGGATGATCCCCAAAACATGCTCTAGGCAAGCAGTTGTGTACAGATGTTTGTCAGCTAAGGCAAAGAGACATTTCTATCCTTCATTCCTAGTGAACATGACTGAGTTTCGCCTCGAGTCAATTTTGCCCATCTGTATTTGGTTTAGATCATTGGCCGAGCCAACAGGAGATATAGTTGGTTTCTTCTTGAAGACGCTCGCTACCTCCTGATCCATCAACACTACTTCCATTATGTAGCACACAAGCATCCTTTTGAAATAGTCGATAATTGGACCGTATTCAGCTTCGTTGGTCAATAGGATGTTGTGTAAGATGATCCAGTCATGGGGATTGAGGTTCGGTAGATCTGCTAATGAAATGGCATGTTCGGTTTTGGCAGACCCCCGAAGCACTTTGAACCGAATGTTGATAAAGCTCCCTTCGGTATATGGCTTCAAGACCCGAACGTTTACAATCTTCTGAGGGCTCCAAGTCTGATACGGAGGAAGAGCAGCTTTCAGATAGATGTTAATCAAGTCCTGATCAACCTGTGCATGAGGATGAGGGAACCTTGAAACGTTGACGAAGGCGTGAAAGATGAACGCCTTTCGGGTCAGAGGCATGTCGAATTGAGAATCGACAGTGTTGGAGCAGTCAAACGAAATGACCGGTTCTAGCCATAAGATGCTCGGAGTATCGATTGCCTCTTTGATCATCCTCTCAAGAGTCCAGACAGGAAAAATAATTTTCCTACTCTCAAGAAGGTGATGTGCTTCCTTCTGTTTTCGCTCTGCTTCTTCAGCTTCTTTAGCAGCACGAGCGTTGACATCATCATCATCAACTCGACGTTTTCGCTTCAAAAGATCAGCGATAGTCTCTGTGTCTTCCTTTTCGTCCTCTTCAGTAATCTTCTTGCCTTTATCCTTCACACCAGAACCAGAAGCTTGACCTGCTAGAGGAGGTTCGGTGGTGTGAGCAGCCTTTGAGGACGGAGGTGGTTGTGACATTGACTCCTTTTCTCCCCCTTGTTTCGGAATGTGCACGAAATCAAGTAGGCCTTTAATCTTGCTTAGCAGGGCAAGGGCAGGAGCGAGCTTTTCTGCAAGGGTACGCCTCACAGAGTAGTTGATAATTGAATCATGTGATTCGAGGATGTTGGATATGGCAGAGTGGACATCCGAAACACATGATTTAATAACCTCCCGTTCGGTCCGAAGAGAGTCAATCTATTGTTGAGAATGAGAGAGTTGAACATTCTTGACCTTTAAAGCGGTGGTCTTCCGAGCAAGAGCATCCATTAACGAGTTCTCAACAGCCAGATCTTCTTGGAGGTTAGAGAGACGCTCGTCAATAGTAGCACGGAAAGCTGAGTCTTCGTCTGAGATCGATTGACGAAGTGAAGCCAAAGACTTCAACTCAGTGGAGACTGACGTGGCCAACTGTTGAACAATCGGTTCCAACGTAGTCTTAGCAGCATCGGCACTCGCCTGTAAAGACTTTAACAGGACAGAGGCATCAGAAAATAGTTTATCGACTTTTTCGGTCGCAGCCTGACATGCTTGTGTTGAGGCTTCAATGGCAGAGGTGGCAGAAGCAATAGAATCTTGCTGAGCCTGAGAGAAAGCAGCAATAAGCTTCTGAACTGCTTTGTCAGAGATGGATGATTGAGACGTTGAAGAAGAGGCGATGAGCAAGTCGATCTTGTCATGAAGCTCCTTGAGGTGTTTCTTGGTAACCAGAGCGTCTTCATCATAATTGCTCTGTACTTGAAACGGACTAAAGTAGACCGAGTCAAACGTCATATTTTCCCCGCCAAGGAATGTTTCTTCCCCCTCAGAGGCGTGACCGGGAGATGGTGGTGGGGGTGGAGAATATGGTGGTGAAGTATGATTAGGTTCGGGTTGGGTTGTTTCGGGTGTAGGTGTAGGGTTAGGTTCGGTTGCTGGTGTAGGTTCGGTGCATCAGTACGAACCCCCGTATCAGATACGTTGGCTGTAACTTTTGCAGTGGATGTTGTTGTTGCATCGGTGAATATTGGTGGTGTTGGGATTGTAGTTGTTGGAATTTGTGTAGTGGGGTTTATGGTGGGAATGGAAGTAGGAATAGTTCGAGTGGGAGAGGGAATTGGAGAAGGAGGGATTTGAGCTTCAGGGGTTGGAGATCTGGGTGGAGTGTTGCCTCGTGGAGAGTCTTCAGAATCCGAACTCTCACCCTCAGATTCGCTTGATGAGGAAGCGATAATTATCAATATATTAAGACATTTCAAATTAACATTAAGACAAATCTGATACAAAAAAGGAGCAAAAGGTCGAACTGAAGTTTGATGAGTGAGCTACCATTGTAGAGCTAAAGCAAGAAGAAACCTAAAAGATACTTCGATGGCGGTTCCGTTGAGAAAGAAAAAGATGCAGACAAGATGAGTTGGGGAAGAAGAAGATGAAGATAGGGGTTTGGCTTTTTCTTTACACCAGGGGGGAGAGAGAGAGAGAGAGAGAGAGAGAGACCTTATACTTTATTTATTTATTTTTATTTTTAAATAAGAAAAAACTTCATAAATGGTCCATGCGGTGGTGAAATGACGAAAATACCCTTTAGTTAACGGAAAAAATTTAACAGAGTGAGGCTTAAGGACAAAACAACAAAAGCTTTGAAAGCATACGGACCATCTGTGATGTTTTTAAACCATGGGGAATAAACTTTAGATCTGGGGAAACCACATGGACCGTATATATATATATATATATATATATATATATATATATATATATATATATATGTGTGTGTGTGTGTGTGTGTGTGTGTGTGTATGACAACCCGAAATTTTTTTGCTTTAAAAGCCAGTCCAACCAACCTTAAGTCAGACTCACACCTGCTAACATTTGGCATTGTTGAGAGCCTGTTTGAGTGTTCTGACCCCAATACACTCAACGAATGAGTGCTAGAAAGTACCGGCTCGAACCACTGAGCAATGATCAAGCCTAAAACACCCATTTCATGAGTTCACGGCCACCACATTGGAGTTTACGGCCGAAACTCCATGTGGGCTGTAAACTCACCCCATATATGCAAGATTTGGCCATTTCTTTCATTTCTTTCCTTTCTTGGCCAATTTTCCCTCATTCTCTCTCAATTATCATCCACTTTCCATCCTTAGATCATCAAAAGTGTAAGTATTCTATCCCTTGATTAGTTGATACACCTTATTAACTAGCTTCATACATTGATTTCATCCATGAAAATCATGTTTGTTTAGATCTTCAAGAAACACCAAGAACACACACTAGTGTTCTTGTCCAAAATCGACCTTTTCAAGCTTCTATATCGTAAGTGCTCTTCATTATACTTCATATCTACTAGGAAGCTTTGAATTTCACCCTTGGAAACATGAATTTCCCAAGAACATCTTTAGTTTACAGCCCAAGAACATCCTTGGCCGTAAACTCCATGTTGATGCATGTTTGACCCTTAAACTCTTCCAACAAGCAAACCATTGACCTTGAACTCTTAATGGATGCTGTTAAGACCTTTAATCACTCACTTAAGCATTATGTCCATGAGTTTACGGGCATAAACTCCTTGTTTGGCCGTAAACTCATGTGTGTTGGCCGTAAACACACTTAAGTGTGGCCACACACTTCCCTTTGATCAATCACATGTGATTGATCTCTTCATGTCGAAGTTCCTTAGTCCCTTAGGTTGTTTCCTTCATGATTAGTTGTATTATACACTAATTGTATGCATATATGTATCAATATATGTCATTAGGACTCATTTGTGTATCGGGACTTCATTTGTACAACTTCTCAATCCTTACTTGAACCATTCAGATCACCAAACATAAGGTGAGTTCATACCCATATATTTTGTCACTTATCACTGTTTTTAGGGGGGGGGGGGATACAAGTCTAAACACAAGAAACTGAGTTTATAAAAAATAATACTCTTTAAATGTTATAAATGACATCAAGTCATCAAAATGCTTTTAAATGTTTTATAAAATCTTTTTAACTTATGTTGTGTATAATTGATGTCTATATAGATATAGGTATATAAGTAGTATTTAAAGGACTTTGGACTGAATACCAGCCCTAATCCTTTTTCCTTGTTTGGATGTGGGTTTAGAGTAAGGTTGTTTGTCCGAATGTCGTTTAAATATTACTAGTATATCATGTATATGTATGTAGATATAAAAGTTATAGAAGTCAGTTTAATACCTTGGGTAGCAATGGTATTCTTTCAGTTCAGTTCAGTCAATTAGATACAAAGAACTTACTATTAAAGTATAAGGGGTATAGTTCGAGAGTCAATGCCCATTTCTTAGTAGATCAGTACATTTCACTTGGTAGTTCATAGAAGTCATAGTTGTACATAGAGATATAATACTTGTTAGTTATATATTCAGAAAGTATGAATAATAATACAAACTAAACTTAAGGAACTCAAAAAGGTACATCTTCCAATGTACCACACGTATAAAAGGGTACCCGGGCACGGTACCATACCTTCAGTTAACATGGGTATGGAAGCATTGTACCACGACACCAAACATAGGTAGGTATGCACGCATAGCACCAACACCCTAACATAAAATGCACATAGGTAGTAGTGTCTGTGATTGCCTAGTATATACCCAGAAGTTATGTACAATGAGAAACTGATAGATGGATCAATATGTGAACTCTTTTTTGCTTTTTTTTCCTTGTTTGGATGTGGGGGTCCGACAGGATCGCACAATCTATTGTCCGCCCTTTTCTGATTATGTATAATAAGTATGTACTATGTGAATCATGAGACAGTCTTTTCAAAGTGTATTCAGAGTACTATTTAGAAGAACATAACAATTGTACTATAGTCTTTTCGTAGTATATTTATTATACTATGAACTGAGACTGAACTTGCTATTTTAATAGCATAATATCCAATACATGAATGGTTTTATGAGTTATAATACTAAATATGCTAGTCCATAGCATATTTATGTTGGATTAGTGTCTAAGCCCGTAACCATATTCGGTAAGTACTTGACCCGGTTGTGCATTGTCCTTTTGGGTTGCCTTCACCAAAGCAACTTGATTGGAGAAATAATAGAGAAAAAGGTTATTATAATTTATTAATATATTATAGGAATAATATACTAAAGGAGAAATCATATTTGTTTAATTAATATTGGTCAATAATTAATTAAGAATTAATTTTGTGATCAAATGTAATTAATTAAACTGCATGGGCTGAATTGTAATTATGTGATAGTTGCAAATCAGGGAATGGATGCCCTATGGGAGAGGTGGACGAATTCAATGGGATAAGGCCCTTGAAATCGTCCAAGGATAAGGCTTTCAAGGCTTATCTTATGGTTACTTGGTAGGCAAGCAACTAGATAAGGATAAGGACTGAAACCCTAATCTATACCCTATATAAAGACCCCTAAGCCTAAGGAAATCGGCCACTTGTTCCCTAGGGTTCCTAGAGCCGATTTCTACCCTCTCTCCTCTCTCTTTCTTGCCTCTCCAATTGCTTGTGGTGTTTATGAGCTATTAGAGGTACTACACTTGTGGTACTTGCTTTCAAGACTAAGAGATTGAAGATTAGTGTTGTTATTGCAATATAACAACAAGAGGTATGTGATCTACTCATCTATATAAATTTCGAAATATATACCTGCTAGCTAGGGTTCTTAGTGTCTTTATAAAGTTGTGTATCTAATAGAGAAAACATAGATCCAAATCTAGGGTTGCATGCACACATAGGATTGTTTCTTTAAAACCCATCACTGGTATCAGAGACTGGTTGAATTGTTTTCAATTAGTATTATACAATTGTATGAATTTGACACTTTAGGGTTTATGGCCAATAAACCCTAGGAGGCTAGGATTTCGATTTTAGGGTTCTTGAACCCTTGTGTTCGAAATTTTGAAGAGTTTTCAAACCCTTTTCCTTGTTGCCCAAGATTTCGAGATCTAGGGTTTGCAAACCCTAGATTTTTGAAATTTGCCTCCTCCCCAAGATAAGTCCCTAAAATCTATGGATTTGGATAATCTCATATCTTGTAATTATCTTTTAATTGTTAAATATGGTAATTAAAGACTTTGAATTATCCCCTCCCTAATTTTCGAAATTTAGAGGGATATAAGGGATTAGGATAAAATTAAATGTTTAATTTATAATAATCCTTTATGATTTAGTAATTAAAATTAATTGTTTAATTTAGATAATTATTAAATCAAGAGTTTTAATATTTAAAATTTTAATTTAAAAGTTATAAATTTTGAAAATTTTAAATTGAGATTAAAACCCTAGTATTTTTAAAATGTTTAAAATACACCCTATACTATTATATTATTACAAGATTAATATATATATATATATATATATATATATATATATATATATATATATATATATAACTAAAATGCTAGTCTTACCGTTAGTAGGGCTCATTCACGAAGCCGATCTATAAGGGGGGGGGGGGGGTGTATAAGGTTATGGCCTATAAAATGGCCGTTTAATGGGTATCGACTCTTACCCAGTTCTTCCTTGATTGGTGGAGGCTCGTTAGCCGAACGGGTAGGATAGGGCAATCCTTTCTTCATTAATAAGTATAATGAAAATATATAAAGTAACTAAAGGTTTTTACAAAATTCCCAATCCTAGTTACTTTAGGCAAAAAGTGAATTGAGGCAATCCCATGAAATTACACTTTGCACCCTTGCTAAGAAGTTAGTGGAGCGTGTGTGGTTAACCAGCGCAGTAATTGGTTCTAAGCAAAGGTGGCAAAGGGTGACTCATTGTTTGTCATAGTTCGATGGAGCGTGTGTGGTTAACCGACACATCAAATTGGTGACTATAACAATGAGGGCACCCTGTATATTTGCATGGTTATCCACACCCGCTTTGTGATCCTCGGCATCCCAGTCACAAACAAGAGGGGCATATCGAGATTTAAACATGCCATTGAAAAGTTCAATGAATCTCAAGAAATCTAGGAATTCTCATTACATTTAAAACCTAAGCCTTATGTTTTTCATGGTGAAGAATTAGTGAATCGTCATTCACTTACCTCCAAATTATTTGCATGTTGGATTACGACATCCCTTTTCTAATGTGTAAATAATGTTGTTAGATCCTAGCCCTAATTTCTCATTTTGGGTGTTTAATTAGGGATTCAATTCTAATCAAACCTTTTCCTTTCTATTTGCAGATGTCTAACGAAAACGCAAACAACACTGCTGCTGGTTCATTCTCGTTAATGAGCCTATCTCAAAAGGTGACATTCGACGGATCGAATTTCAACGAATGGATAAGATACATTCACATGATTGCCCGCTACGAGGACAAAGAATATGTCCTCGACAAGAAGCTTGAAAAGATCAATCCGGAAATCGCTACGCCCGAAGAAATGGCCGTCTTTGAGACCCATGCGCCTGATGCAACGAAAGTCCATTGCGTTATGTTGGCCACTATGAATCTTGAACTCCAAAAGTCCTATGAGGACATGTATCCCTATGAAATGCACCAAGATTTGCTGGAGAGGTACCACCAAAGCGCATGGCAAGAGCGCTACGAGATCATCACCAACATGATCACTGATAAGATGGGAAGTGGAGAATCCCTAACCTCGCATTTGCAAAAGATGCAAAGGTATGTTGATTGTCTTCACAAGTTAAATGTTAACTTTGGGGAAGACTTGGCTATCGACATCATTCTCCACTCCTTGCCCTCATGCTACAACCAATTTAGGATGACCTACCACATGAACAAAGAAGAAGTCACCCTAAGCAAACTCCAAGGACTCCTAAGGACTACTAAGAGCAACGTCAAGGACAAATGTATTGCACCAACTCCCATTCCACCTGCTGCTCCTGTTTTGGCCATTGGGCAAGGAAAGGGCAAAAAGAGGAAGGCTCCTTCGTAGAGCCACCATAAGGGAAAGTATCAAGATGGTTCCTCTACTAGTGGAACAAAATTTGGTCCCACTAAGCCCAACTCAAACCCTAAGGAGGAAGAATGTCACCACTTCTACAAAATAGGACACTGGAAGGAAGCTGCCTGAAATATCTGCAATCCATCAAGGATGGGAAGATCAAGCCGTGTTTTGCAGGTATTTACGTAATTAAGTCTAATGATTCATCACGTACTATTTCTTGGGTTCTTGATACAGGATGTGGTTTTCACATATGTTCTGATTTGCACGGACTAAGAAGAAATAGAGATGTGGAGTATGGAAGAATAAATCTAATCATGGGAAACAGAAGATCGTCGCCTGTCACCAAGATTGGAGTGTATTCTTTAGCGCTTAGTAATTGATTAGGTTTAGATTTAGATAGTTGTTGCTATTCGCCAGATATGGCAACAAACATCATTTCACTTCATGGTTTGTTTAGACAATGATTTAGATATTCGTTTGATAATGAGAAAGGTTCAATTTATACTTATCTAAATGGTGTCTTATATTTTGAAGCATTGCCTTGTAATGGAATTTATGAAACTGTTATGGTTGTAGATAACTTAGGAAATGATGTATTGTGTGTGGATTCTTCCAATGGTTTGGATAAAGCATGCTTGTGGCATTGTCGTCTTGGACATGTCAACAAGAAACGCATAGCCTAACTTCCAAAAGGATGGAGTGTTGGAGTCATTTGACCTTAGGGACGATGACGTGTGCGAGTCTTGTTTACTTGGAAACATGACCAAGTCACCCTTCACTAACACTTGTGAAAGGGGTGAGGGTTTATTAGATCTCATACATACCAATGTATGTGGACCCTTTAGATCCACCACAAGGGATGCGGACCGCTTCTATGTAGCTTTCACCGATGATTATAGTAGATATGGGTATATTTACTTAACCAAGCACAAGTCAGAAACCTTTGAAAAGTTCAAAGAGTTTAAACAAGAAGTAGAGAATCAATTGGGCAGGAAAATCAAGATGCTTCGATCCGATCGAGGAGGAGAGTATCTAACTCTTGAATTCCACAACTATCTCAAGGAATGCGAAATAGTTTGGCAATTGATTCCGCCTAGGATACCGCAGTTGAATGGTGTGGCTGAGAGGCGTAATCGAACCTTGTTGGACATGGTTCGTTCCATGATGAGTCGCGCTTCATTACCTATCTCATTCTGGGGGTATGCCTTAGAGACTGTTGCCCATATCCTTAACATAGTCCTTACAAAGAAGGTTACCAAAACACCTCACGAGATGTGCACAGGGAAAGCTCCCTCGTTGGCACACATCAAGGTTTGGGGTTTCGAGGCTTTCGTAAGAAGAGAGACTCACGACAAGCTCGAACCTTGTACTGAGCGATGTATTTTCATCAGCTACCCGCATAAATCCTTTCGGTATCTCTTCTATAAACCGAGTGACAATGTTGTCTTCGTTGCGAGGAGAGGAGTTTTCCGAGAGCGAGAACTTATAAACCAAGGAGACAGTGGGAGGAAAATCAATATTGAAGAGATTCAAGAGTCGAGCGATGAAGGAACCTCTAACGCTGGCACTCAACCCGAGGAGGAAACTCCGATTGAACCGATTGACGAATCCTTACCTCTTAGACGTTCCGAAAGAGTTAGAGTTCAACCCAAGTTGTATGGTTTTCATATTAGTATCGAAGGGGACACATATATTAGTGATGGTACACTAGTAAATCTAGATAAAACTAACAGCTATAAGGAAGCCATGGCAGGCCCGGAGTCTGCGAAATGGAAAGAGGCGATGGACAGTGAGATTCAGTCCATGTATGACAACCAAGTTTGGAATTTGGTTGACAATGTGCCCGGACGTAAGACGGTTGGGTGCAGGTGGATCTTCAAGAAGAAGACGGACATGGATGGGAATGTGCACACGTATAAGGCACGATTGGTTGTGAAGGGATTTACTCAAACTCCCGGAGTTGACTATGAAGAGACCTTCTCACCAGTTGCTAAAATTAAGTCTATTAGGGTGATGCTAGCCATTGCTGCATTTCAAGATTATGAAATATGGCAAATGGATGTTAATATCGCTTTCCTTAATGGGAAGCTAGCTGAGGATGTTTACATGGCTCAGCCAGAGGGTTTTGTCAATGCGAAGCATCCCAATAGAGTGTGCAAGCTTGCGAAGTCCATTTATGGAGATAAACAAGCATCTCGCAGATGGAATCTTTGCTTTGATGAGAAAGTCAAAGAGTTTGGATTTGTACGAAGCGAAGATGAATCATGTGTATAAGTCAAAGCCAGTGGGAGTATAGTTAGTTTTTTCGTGTTATATGTTGATGACATATTACTCATAGGAAACGACATCCCGACACTGCAGGAAGTTAAGTCCTGGCTCGGGAAGTGTTTCGCTATGAAGGACCTCGGAGAGGCTTCCTATATTTTGGGAATAAGGATAGTGAGAGACCGAAGTAAGACACTAATAGGACTTAGTCAGAATACTTACTTGGACAAGGAACTAAAACGTTTTAGTATGGAGAACTCGAAGAATGGAGAATTACCGATCCAAAGCAATGCCAAGTTGAGTAAGACTCAAAGTCCTAGTACCGAAGCCAAGATAACAGAGATGAGCTGAGTACCTTATGCTTCCGCAGTTGGCTCAATCATGTATGTTATGACTTGTACTCGCCTTGATGTGGCCTTCGCTTTGAGCATGGTCAGTAGATATCAAGGGAACCCCGGTAGAGCACATTGGACTGTAATTAAGAATATCCTTAAGTACCTTCTGTGACAACCCGAAATTTATCCCGTCATTTTTTATTAACCTCATCATCCGTTAAGAAAACCCACTTTATTAATCGTCCGTTAACCTTTTGGATTACGTTAATTAAATAGGGACTTTATTATGACTTCGTAAGGGTTGGAACAAATTAGAAACACCCTCAGTATTCCCCTGAAAAATTTTAGTGTCAACCAAGTCAAATTACGACCACTTAATCAGGTGCGACCAAAAGCCCCGTTTAATGTCAGTATCGGGTAGATTTCCGCCGAGCCACAAACTCAAACCCCTATATAAGGGCGATTTAACCTCATTTACACCCTTTTCACTCTCTCTCTACTCTCTCTCTCTCTACAAGTTGCTTTCGATCCAAAAACGCCCATTTCAAGCTCCAAAATCATAGGTAATCTATCCTAACTTGTTGTATAGCTTATTTAACATGCAAATTCGTGTTTAAGACATTCAATAAGGGCCAAATCATGTGTTTACAGCCCAAGAACACTCTTGGACCATAAACACCCATAAGTGGGGTTTTGAAGCCCCAAAACCCTTCTAAATCACTCTTAGGGCTTAGATATGACTTGTGAACTTACACATACGAGCTTAGAACACCAAAACCTTGCATTTTGAGGAGTAAACATGAGTTTACGGCCCAAGAACACTCTTGGACCGTAAACCTCTCTTCATGGGTCGTGAACACCTTTTAAGGTGTTAAACTTGCCCTTAAACACCTCCTATGGCCTGGGAAAATGTCTAGAATCAACCACAAATGAAGTAGGAGCTTTAAACATCAAAGAAACCAAGGACCTAGGAGTTTACAGCCGTAAACCCCCCCAAGGATTGGTCCATGGGCCGTAAACTCCCAAAATGAGGCCAAATGATGCCCTAACTTCCCCATTTGACTTGCAAAAATGCATAGAACTTTATACTCTATCACTTAAGACCTTAATTCATGAAGGAAATGACCAAGTGAGAGTTTACGGCCGTAAACTCTAGGTTTACAGCCGTGAACTCCCTTAAGTGGTCCATTTGGACCCTTAACCATTTCCTATGCCCTAGATTGAACCTAGCCTAATTCTACAAGTGATATAAGACCTTTTAGCATCCAATAACACACCACCCATAATTTTACGGCCGTAAACTCATGGGGATATGGTCTTAGGGTAGAAAACTCCGTAAAGAGTTTACTCTTGAAGAGTAAACTCCCTAACTAGGCCATATATTCCCTTATTGCAACCCAATAGCCTCCTAGCACTTGACCAAACTGTTTTGCACACATTAGGATGCTTATACGTGTTTAATTAGTATTATAATCACTAATGGTATGTGAACATATGTCTGATGGGTTTTAGCCATAAGAACTTTCCTATGTGCGCATGCAAAACCCTAATGCTTGGATCTAGGCTTTCTAATTAAACATGCTGTGAATCCAAGACTTCTAATAACTATTTAGACTAAATAACAACATTGAAACAGATCTAGAATCATACCTTTGAATTCCTTGTTGACCTTGTTGTCTTGGAGCTTCTAGAGTCACAAATGTCACTCCTCTAATGGCTTACAAACACCACAAACAAGGAGGATGATTTGGGAGAGAGGAGAGGGGATGGAATTCGACCAGAGGTTCCTTACTTTAGGTTAAGTTCCGATTTCCCTTTGCCATAGGGTCTATTTATACTTGTAGACTCCTTAAGGGTTACAGTTTAAACCCTATTGGATAATCTTCTCTTAAGGCTATCCAAATCCATTCCTAAGATAAGTCTAAGGACGATTTAGCTATCCTATAGCCTCTAGAATTCATCCAATCCATATCTATATGGATTTACAGTCTCAAGTTTAACTATCAAACAATTGACAGTTTATACCCTCTTATTTAATTAATCTCTTTAAGTCACCAAATTAATTCCAATTAATTCTATGACTTATATTAATCAAATAACAATATATTATTCTTTATATTATTCTCATAATATATTAATAATATTTAATCTCTCTTAATAAATCATCATATCAAGTTGCTATGGTGAAGGCAACCCAAAAGGACCATACACAACCGGGTCAAATACTTGCCTAATATAGTTGCAGCCTTAGACACTATTCCAACAGTCTCCCACTTGGATAAGTCTAGTAACTATATGCACAAGTACAATTCGGTTTGCAATCGTAGCTCTCAAAGACGCTGTCAAACTCTGATCTAATCAATCTTGTCCTTTAGATAAGGGATCTTATAGTCCTCTGTTAGATATCATGCTGACAATCCTATGGAATGGTTAGTCAAGCATTTAGGTTTCTCAATCTCCGATTTATTCGACATAGAACTTAATTGAACACATCAACTCAGTTCTGACCGGGCCCGGCGCATAAGTCAAATCAAATCATCGAGTGGCCGAGATACCGCTTTTATCTTCTTAGATAAAAGTTACAGATAAACTTCGACTTATATGCATTTACTTATTCATTAACTCACTATACACAACAATGTGTTTTATAACACCGAGTTACTGATGCGTTTTCGCATTATCAATGTACAATCAATTAACAAATAACAAACCATATATCTAGGTTTTAAGACTATATGATATTATCGTCCTGCGATCACCCTTTTATATCTTATTCCATAAGGTGATTCCAGCAAGCGTGGGTTTGTTCGAATGCTCAAAACCAGTTCATAAGCAATCATGAACGTTGCAGCAATCCTTTGCTATGTCTAACACCATTTAGACAATCTACACACCAATTCATGACAATCTTCATTCACATCTACTTCCAACATATGAACGATTGTGGACAATTTGAACAATTCGATTATTCCTAATAACCTCAATTATTCTGGAAGTCAAAACACGCAAAGTGAAACAATAGTTAAACAATTAACATAAGATAGTAACATTACTCATAAATAAAACTCCTTTATTTAATCATCAAATGTTAATTATATTTACCTATTACACATTTCTAATACTATCCAATCTATGCTAATATCATCCTTCAGCCCAATACTCCTAGCATGCTGCAAGTGCTTAACCCTACTCAGTCCCTTCGTAAGCAGATCTGCTGGGTTATCTTCTGATGATATCCTCTTCACTACGAGTTGTCCTTCTTCTACACGATGTCTAATGAAGTGATATTTTCTGTCGATATGTCTTGATCTACCATGATCCCTCGGTTCCTTGGTCAAGGCAACCGCTCCTTCGTTATCACAGAAAATCTCCATGGGCTCCTTTATGGCAGGTACAACTCCAAGATCACCGATGAAGTTCTTTAGCCATATTGCCTCCTTTGATGCTTCGCTCGCTGCAATGTACTCTGATTCGCACGTGAATCAGCTACGGTTTCCTGCTTGGAACTCTTCCATGTCACCGCTCCACCATTTAGGGTAAAGACCCAGCCCGACTGCGAACGGTAGTTGTACCTGTCGGTCTGAAAACTGGCGTCACTATACCCTCGCACCTTTAAGGCATCACTCCCTCCGAGGACTAAGAACCATTCCTTCGTCCTCCGAAGGTACTTAAGAATATTCTTCACCACAATCCAATGTGCTCTGCCAGGATTCCCTTGATATCTGCTAACCATGCTCAAAGCGAAGGCTACATCAGGGCGAGTACAAGTCATAGCGTACATGATTGAGCCAACTGCGGAAGCGTATGGTACTCGGCTCATTTCTGATATTTCAGCTTCGGTACTCGGACTTTGAGTCTTACTCAACTTGGCATTACTTTGTATCGGTAATTCTCCCTTCTTCGAGTTCTCCATACTAAAACATTTTACTACCTTCTCTAAGTAAGTGTTCTGACTAAGTCCTATTAGTCTCTTACTTCTCTCTCTTACTATCCTTATTCCCAAAATATAGGAAGCCTCTCCGAGGTCCGTCATAGCGAAGCACTTCCCGAGCCAGGACTTAACTTCCTGCAGAGTCGGGACGTCGTTTCCTATGAGTAATATGTTATCGACATATAGAACGAGAAAGCTTACTATACTCCCACTGGCTTTGACATATACACATGATTCGTCTTCGCTTCGTACAAATCCAAACTCTTTGACTTTCTCATCGAAGCAAAGATTCCATCTGCGAGACACTTGCTTAAGTCCATAAATGGACTTCTCAAGCTTACACACTCTATTCGGATGCTTCAGATCCAAAAACCCCTCTGGCTGAGCCATGTAAACATCCTCAGCCAACTTTCGGTTAAGAAAAGCGGTCTTGACATCCATTTGCCAAATCTCATAATCATGAAATACGACAATAGCTAGCATCACTCTAATAGATTTTATCTTCGCAACTGGTGAGAAGGTCTCATCATAGTCAACTCTGGAAGTTTGAGTAAAGCCCTTCGCAACCAATCGCGCCTTATACGTGTGTACTTTTCCATCCACGTCGGTCTTCTTCTTGAAGATCCATTTGCACCCAACGGTCTTACGTCCGGATACATTATCAACCAAATTCCAAACTTGGTTATCATACATGGATTGGATCTTGCTATCCATCGCCTCTTTCCATTTCGCAGACTCCGGGCCTGCCATGGCTTCCTTATAGCTATTAGGTTCATCAAGGTTTATTAGTGTACTATCACTAATATACGTGTCCCCTTCGGTAGTAATATGAAAACCATATAACTGGGGTTGAAACCTAACTCTTTCGGAACGTCTAAGAGGTAACGATACGTCAATCGGTTCAACCAGAGTTTCCTCCTCGGGTTGAGTGCCAGCAGTAAAGGTTCCTTCATCTATCGATTCTTGAATCTCTTCAAGATCGATTTGCCTCCCACTGTCTCCTTGGCCTATGAGTTCTTGCTCTCGGAAAACTCCTCTCCTCGCAACAAAGACAACGTTGTCCTTTGGTCTACAGAAGAGATATCCAAAGGATGTCTGCTGTTAGCCGATGAAAATACATTGCTCACTTCGAGGTTCGAGCTTGTCGTGAGTATCTCGTCTTACGAAAGCCTCGCAACCCCAAACTTTGATATGTGCCAACGAGGGAGCTTTCCCTGTCCACATCTCGTGAGGTGTTTTGGTAACCTTCTTAGTAGGGACTCGATTATGGATATGGGCGGCAGTCTCTAAGGCATACCCCCATAAAGAGATTGATATTGAAGCACGACTCATCATAGAGCGAACCATATCGAATAAGGTTCGATTACGCCTTTCTACCACACCATTCAACTGCGGTGTCCTAGGAGGCATCAATTGCGAAAATATTCCACACTCCTTGAGACAATCGTGGAATTCAAGACTTAGGTACTCTCCTCCTCGATCGGATCGAAGCATCTTGATCTTCCTGCCCAATTGATTCTCCACTTCATTCTTGAACTCTTTTAACTTTTCAAAGGTTTCTGACTTTTGCTTGATTAAATAGATTTACCCATATCTACTATAATCATCGGTGAAAGTCACGTAGAAGCGGTTTCCATCGTTCGTGGTTGATCTAAACGGTCCACATACATCGGTATGTATTAGGTCCAATAGACCCTCACCCCTTTCGCGAGAACCAGCGAAGGGTAACTTAGTCATCTTTCCAAACAAACAAGACTCGCATGTGTCATCTTCCCTAAGGTCGAATGACTCCAACACTCCATCCTTTTGGAGTTGGGCTATGCGTTTCTTGTTGACATGTAAAAGGCGACAATGCCACAAGGATGCTTTATCCATACTAGTGGAAGAATCTATGTTCAAAACATCATTTCCTAAGTTATCAACAATCATAACAGTTTCATATATTCCATTACCTGGTATAGCTTCAAAGTAAAAGACACCATTTAGATAAGCCAAAATAGAACCATTCTCATTATTAAAAGAAAATCTAAAACCTTGTCTATACAAACCAAGAAATAAAATGATGTTTCTAGCCATTTCTGGCGAATAGCAACAATTGTTCAAATCTAAACATAAATTATTCCTAAGCACTAAAGAATACACTCCAATCTTGGTCACAGGCGACGATCTTCTGTTCCCCATGATCAGATTTATTCTTCCTTAATCCACGTCCCTACTTCTTCTTAGTCCCTGCACATTTGAACAAATGTGATAACCACATCCGGTATCAAGAACCCAAGAAATAGCATGATTAGAATTGTTAGATTTAATTGTGTATATACCTGCGAAAGACGGCTTGCAGGTACTCTGGGCAGCTTCTCTTCCAATGTCCTATCTTGTGGCAGTGATGGCACTCTGCCTCCTTCGGGTTAGGGCAGGGCTTAGCGGGATCAACTTTGGTCCCACTAGAAGAGGCACCATCTCGGGTTTTAACCTTGCGATAGTTCTTAGACGAAGCCTTCCTCTTCTTTCCCTTTCCTTGACCAATCGCCAAGACAAGAGCAGCGGGTGGATTGGGAGTTGGTGCAACAAACTTGTCTTTGAAGTTTGCTTAGGGTAACCTCCTCTTTGTTCATGTGGTAGGTCATCCTAAATTGATTGTACATCGGAGGCAAAGAATGAAGCACCATGTCGATCGCCAAGTCTTCTCCAAAGTCAACATTTAACTTGCGAAGGCGGTCGACATACCTTTGCATCTTTTGCAAGTGCACGGTAAGAGATTTTCCATGACCCATCTTTGCGGAAATCATGTTGGTGAAATCTCATAACGCTGTTGTCTCGCGTTCTGGTGGTATCTCTCCAATAAGTCTTGATGCATCTCGTATGGGTACATGTCCTCGTAGGACTTTTGGAATTCGGAATTCATTGTCGCGATCATGATGCAATGCACTTTCGTTGCATCACGCTCATGAGTTTCGAAAGCGGTGATTTCGGCGGGAGTAGCGATTTCAGGGTTGATTTTCTCGAGCTTCTCATCGAGGACATACTCCTTATCCTCATAGCGAGCAATGGTGCGAATGTATCTTACCCATTCGCTAAAGTTCGTTCCATCGAAGGTGACCTTTTGGCAAAGGCTCATCAACGTGAAAGAACTGGCAGCAGCGTTGTTTGCGTTCGACATCTACAAAAGGAAGAAAGGACAAAGATAGATTAGAATAAGAATCCCTAATTATCACCCAATAAGAAAAATTAGGGCTAGGATCCAACAATAACATTTACATACTAGAAAAGGGATGCCGTAATCTAACATGCAAATAAATTGAAGGTAAGTGAATGACGATTCACTAATTCTCCATCACAAACTCTAAAACTATTAGTCCTAAGTGTATTGAGAATTCCTAGGTTCGGATGAGATTCATTGAAACTATTCAATGACATGTTTAAATCTCGATATGCCCGTCTTGTTTGTGACTGGGATACCGAGGATCACAAAGCGGGTGTGAATTACCATTCAAATTCACGTGGTGCCTTCATTGTAACGATCACCTATTCGATGTGCCGGTAAACCACACACGCTCCATCGAACTATGATAAACAATGAATCACCCTTTGCCACCTTTGATTAGAACCAATTAGTGTGCCAGTAAACCACACACGCTCCACTAACTTCTTAGCAAGGGTGCAAAGTGTAATTTCATGGGGTTGCATCAATTCACTTTTCCTAAAGTAACTAAGATTGGGAAATTTTAAATATGTGTAGTTACTTCATATTTCATATTATACTTTTAATGAGAGGATGAGGTTGCCCTATCCTACCCGTTCGGCTAACGACCCTCCACCAATCAAGCAAGCGGTGGGTGTGAGTGTACACCCATTAAGCGCCATTTTATAGGCCGCACCCTTTTACCCACCTTATAGATCGGCTTCGTGAATGAGGCCTACTAACGGTAAGACTAGCATTTTTAGTTATACATATTATTCTTGTAATATTATATTAGTATAGGGTTGTTTTTAAACATTTTAAAATCTAGGGTTTGAAATTTAAGTTGTCTAAATTAAAACTTTTAATCACAAAGTATAAATTTCAAAACTTGAGGATAAGTTTTAAACATTTAAAACATGGAGGATCAAATAACAAATAATTTCAATTAACAATTAATTTTCTAATTATCTATATTTGATTTATTCAAGATTTCTTTTAAGATAATTACCAAAATAATCAAAATAATTAATTAATTATCATATAAGGAAATTAAATATTTTATTAGTTGATAATTACCTTTAACTAGATCAAGATTATAGTCAAAAAATCGGATTAGTGTTGATCTAATTAGTTTAAGGAAAGTTTCCTTAAGATAATTATGAAGAAATCCCGAATCTGGCCATTCCTGACGCTTGGACTCGCCGAGTCAGGCCTACTCGCCGAGTCCACTTTGGAACTCGCCGAGTCCGAGACTCAGAAACCAAAAATTTGAATTTTGCAGGTTTGTTTCAGTTAATCAAGCAACAATTTAAAGAAAACCAAGCTACGCTCTGATACCACTAATGGGTTTTAGCCATAAGAACTTTCCTATGTGCGCATGCAAAACCCTAATGCTTGGATCTAGGCTTTCTAATTAAACATGCTGTGAATCCAAGACTTCTAATAACTATTTAGACTAAATAACAACATTGAAACAGATCTAGAATCATACCTTTGAATTCCTTGTTGACCTTGTTGTCTTGGAGCTTCTAGAGTCACAAATGTCACTCCTCTAATGGCTTACAAACACCACAAACAAGGAGGATGATTTGGGAGAGAGGAGAGGGGATGGAATTCGACCAGAGGTTCCTTACTTTAGGTTAAGTTCCGATTTCCCTTTGCCATAGGGTCTATTTATACTTGTAGACTCCTTAACGGTTACAGTTTAAACCCTATTGGATAATCTTCTCTTAAGGCTATCCAAGTCCATTCCTAAGATAAGTCTATGGACGATTTAGCTATCCTATAGCCTCTAGAATTCTTCCAATCCATATCTATATGGATTTACAGTCTCAAGTTTAACTATCAAACAATTGATAGTTTATACCTTCTTATTTAATTAATCTCTTTAAGTCACCAAATTAATTCCAATTAATTCTATGACTTGTATTAATCAAATAACAATATATTATTCTTTATATTATTCTCATAATATATTAATAATATTTACTCTCTCTTAATAAATCATCCTATCAAGTTGCTATGGTGAAGGCAACCCAAAAGGACCATACACAACTGGGTCAAATACTTGCCTAATATAGTTGCAGCCTTAGACACTATTCCAACAATGTCACCATATGTTAATAAGTCGCTAAGTATGTTCAAGTCTTCACTTGACACCGAGCACTCGACCGACACTTCCATTGAATCCATTTGCCACAGGTGAGTTCATACCCCTGAATTTACCTTTTAAATGATTTTAACTGCTTTTATTGGGGGGAATACAAGTTGAATTGTACAGTTATTAGATAAATCGCATGTGATTAATAAATGTATAGCAAACTAGACTTTTGCATGTTAACTGTTTCAATCAAATTAAGATTTTCAAATCATGTTTTGAATTCTTGTTAAAGTATGAATATCTCTTTTTAAATCATAAAAGATTATCCAAAGTTTTCCCAAAGTGTGTTTTGTTAAAGAGACATCCATTTGTAATGAATTATTAAAGGCTTTCTTCACTAAAACTTTTTTATAAAAACCCGTTTTAGAGCTCGTTTTACAAAATGACATCAAGTCGTAGATTTCTTAAGTATAAAGGTTTTACTAAAGTTTCTTCTATGTATTTATTTTGTTAAATGCATGCCTATATTTGTATAATTATATAAATAATGTTTAAAAGACTTAGGAAGGTTAGTTCGCCCTATTTCCTTTTCCTCGTTGGGATGTGGTCTGGTGGGTATCGGGCATCCGTCTGAAGGTCATTCAAACATTAGTTATATATCATGTATACATGTATAGACATAAAGGTTTCCATCGACTAGTTCATAGACCAGATACACTAGTAACCATTATAGGAATAGTTAGGAGAATCTATCTCTATCTCTATCTCTATTTCTATCTCTATCTCTATCTCTTTTGCTTTAAAATGTGACACACTATTTCCCTCTACGATGCTTCATTGCGTCAACGCCGTGTAACCAGAGTCTTCGGGAAGGAGAGCGAACATCATGCATATAGATCTATACGGGAATGACACTCCCACACCCACACTACTAGCTACAGTCTGCGCCGGTAAGGCCCATGGGTGACATAATTCCACTACCTCTATTGCCACTACCTCTACGCGTGACCTAGAGGGTCATCAGATACTCTATCATCGATCAGCATGGTTACATTTTAGTTCACATTCACCCTTTTGTTTTAGATTTTGCAAGGGGTATATTTCCCTCGATGTCGTCTGGATTTTTGTGCTTCCTTTATTAGACTGAGCCAGGCGTATCAGTTATTCGATACTCTCCTGGAGTCTATGTTTTCAATTGCCTTTAGTCAGCAGTATTACTGTTGAAGTATATGTTATTTTCCCCTAGTATTTTTACTTGTGTTTTACTTATTTTTCCTTTAAAGTCAATACTGTATTTTAATAAGGATAGTATTTTGGGGAAAAATTTACTTTAAAACATAAACTCATCAGGTCTTGGTAGAAGACTTCTTTTATTTAGAAAATATAGTATTTTTCTGGAAAGGACACTAATACACCGAAGATTCTAAACTACTATCTCTCATAAAGTTATTTTGGATAAAAATGTGTAATTATACAAATGACACTAAATACTTATGAACTCACCAACATTATAAAAATGCTGACACTCGCTTTCAAAATAACTTGTATTCTCAAGTCATCGATAGACAGGTACATACCGGGAGCAATTGCGGAGACAGCCTAGTACCGAGTTGCGTCTATATTATTTCTTGTATTACTTTGTTGTTGCTATGACATGTAAACTATGTAAAACTATTACTATTAATGTAATGGTTGTTGTACTTTGATTACATAAAATATCACTTTATTAGACATCGAGTAGAAGAAGGAATCCTCGCAGTTAAGAGGATATCATCATAGGATAACCCAGCAGATCCGCTTACGAAGGGGTTGAGTAAGGTTAAGCATTTGTAGCACGCTAGGAGCATTGGGCTGAAGGAAGATGTTAGTTTGGATTAGATAGTTTAGAAATGAGTAATAGATAATTGTAATTGACATTTGATGATTAAATAAAGGAGTGTAATTTATTTGTATAGCTACTGTCTTATGTTAATTGGTTGACTATTATTTTTCTTTGCGTGTTTTGACTTCCTGAATAATTGAGTTAATTAAGAATAATCGAATTATTCAAACAATCCACAATCGTACATATGTTGGAAGTAGGTATGAATGAAGACTGTCATGAATTGGTGTGTAGATTGTCTAAAAGGTATTAGACATAACAAAGGTTTGTTACAACATTCATGAGTGCTTATAAGTAAGTTTTGAGCATTGGGATAAACCCGCGCTTGCTGGAATCACTTCATGGAATCTATCACGAGTGATCGCAAGATGATAATATCATATAGTCTTAAAACCAAGATATATGGTTTATTGGTTGCTAATTGATTGTACATTGATAATGTGAAACCGCATCAGTAAAGTGATGTCATAAAATGCATTGTTGTGTATAATTGATTAGTGATTAGTAAATGCATATAAGTCGAAGTTTATCTGTTTCTTTTATCCTTAGAGAGTAAAAGCGATATCAGGGCCCCTCAATGATTTTGATTTGACTCATGTGCCGGGCCCGGTCAGGACTGAATTGATTTGTTCGATTAAGTTCTATGTCAAATGAATCTGATATCGAGAAACTAGCTGCTGCACAATGAGTATGACTATGTTCCATGAGATTGTCCGCACGATATCTAAAATAGAGGACTATACGATCCCTTATCTAAAGGATAGGTTACTGATAAGATCAGATTTTAATAGCGTCTTTGAGAGTTACGATTGCTAATCGAGTTATACTTACATTTGTGGTTACTAGACTTATCCAAGTGGGAGACTACTGGATTAGTGTCTAAGCCCGTAACCATATTTGGTAAGTACTTGACCCGGTTGTGCATGGTCCTTTTGGGTTGCCTTCACCAAAGCAACATGATTGGAGAAATAATAGAGAACGAGGTTATTATAATTTATTAATATATTATAGGAATAATATATTAAAGGAGAAATCATATTTTTTAATTAATATTGGTCAATAATTAATTAAGAATTCATTTTGTGATCAAATGTAATTAATTAAACTGCAGGGGCTGAATTGTAATTATGTGATAGTTCCAAATTAGCGCAATGGATGCCCTATGGGAGAGGTGGACAAATTCAAGGGGATACGGCCCTTGAAATCATCCAAGGATAAGACTTTCAAGGATTATCTTATGGTTACTTGGTGAGCAAGCAACTAGATAAGGATAAAGACTGAAACCCTAATCTATACCCTATATAAAGACCCCTAAGCCTAAGGAAATCAGCCACTTGTTCCCTAGGGTTCCTAGAGCCGATTTCTACCCTCTCTTCTCTCTGTCTTGCCTCTCTAATTGCTTGTGGTGTTTACGAGCCATTAGAGGTACTACACTTGTAGTACTTGCTTTCAATACTAAGAGATTGAAGATTAGTGTTTTTATTGCAATATAACAACAAGAGGTATGTGATCTACTCATCTATATAAATTTCTAAATATATATACCTGCTAGCTAGGGTTCTTATTGTGTTCATAAAGTTGTCTATCTAATAGAGAAAACATAGATCCAAATCTAGGGTTGTATGCACACATAGGATTGTTTGTTCAAAACCCATCAATTTATACATTCATTAAGTCGTACTTTTGAAGGGTTACAAGTTAACTATTCCATATCACAGTACGCCATCCTTCAGTATAACAGTTTTAGGGGATAAAACCACAGTTCAATAAAAGTTAGGGAATAGGGGTTTTCCTAGGTTCAATGGTAACATTTTCTAGGTATTATGGTAACATCTACTAGGAATTCTAGTTCATTACAAAGGATTCGTAAGAAGGTTATTATTATGATTTTCTCTCTTATACATTCCCGAGTTATATATAACGAAGGTCTGGTAGACAATAAAATGTGAGGCTTCTAACTTACTTTCTTTTCCTTATTTGGATGTGAAACTAGGGTAGAACCACACATTTTATTATCCACCCCATCTTGATTATATCATAACGTGTATAAGCTAAGTTTTCAATGGATAATAACTCATCTCTTAGTCAGAATAAAAATAGCATAGATTTCTTTTAATTATAACTATAATCCTTCAGTTTATACGAAAGATTGTATATAATGAAGACTAGATAGATTGGAGATTGTGTGAACCCAGTTTTGCTTTCCTTTTCCTTGTTTGGATGTGGGGTTACAATCGAATCAGACAACCAACTATCCATCTGGTATTGATTATATGCAATTAGTATAAACTAAATGATTATAGATGAAATTGTTTTAGTATTAATTTACTTTTAAGGAAACATATGGTTTTCTTGTCAGTCTTTCAAATTTGTTCAATTGTCAAAGAAGTTTCTCACTTTAAACTAAATCTTATGCACTCACCAGCTTTATAGCTGATACTCATTTTCAAAATACTTGTATTCTCAGGAATATATTAAGACAAGTATCCAACTAGAGTTTGTGAAGACGGAGCAGTAGTTTCTCGTCTTATCTTTTGATAGTATTATACTATAACCACATGTAATGCTTTGATCTCGATGTAAACACTTTTACATATATATATATATATATATATATATATATATATATTAAATAATGTTGTTGCTTGATTTCTATTATTCAATTGTTGTGATACTACATATGAAGTCCTCCACCCCCGGACGTTTCCGCCGTTCCGGTTTTAGGGTGTGACAGATTGGTATCAAAGCATTGTTTATAGTGAACTAAGTATATCAACCTATAAAAGATATACAACTATAAGTACAATGGGGCCGAAGTGCTTTGTCTAAAAGTATACTTATAAATATATCAATATTTTCCAAGGGTATACATGCTCACATATATAAACACTAGAATAAGTATCACATGGAGAAAAGAACAAAAGTATTTAATTGTTGGGCACAACAGCCAAAACTGAGCAGTTATGTACTCATATCTAGAATGAATATAGCCTGATCAACTATATTTATTTGAGATATGGTGAACGTGTTTTCGGGGATGATAGTGGTGTTGCGAAAAACCTAAAACTTACCAAATGCTAGGTCTAAAGGAGTCTTTAGAACAAAACATAAAGTAAAATACTATCTGAGTATTTTAAGATACTATCCAATAACAATACTAAAAGTGTACAATAACAAGAAATTTAAGAACCAAACTCAAAACAAAGATACTATAGGAGTATCTTCAATAACTATAAATAATCTAATGAGAATTAAAAGACCCTTACTGTTCGGTCTATAATGGCAAAATGTACACATCCTAGAGTTATATATAATAAAGATCTCATAGACTTAGAATGTGTGGTTTCACTTCACTCCCTTTTCCTTGTTTCGATGTGGATTTGGAGTAGTATCACATATTCGAATGACTATTAGATACGAGTTATATATAATTTGTATACCCTATGTGCTTATAGAAAGACTCAATATGGATCTCAAGTTAAAAATTTAGTACTAGAACTAGATTAAGTATTTTATAGGTTCTTTAAACGTTTCCATTCTCTCACCGACAAATTAGCTAAAGACACTACCTCACTAAGATAGTCGACAGAGGAGTCAAGGAGGAACAAGGAGGAAGCCACATAGAGAAATTCGAGAAAGGATCAGACAAGGAGTACGAAGCTAAAGGTATGCTAGAGGACATCATAGGAACATAAGAGGACATCATATTACTTTCGTCAGGAGTAGGACAAGGAGCAGAGAAAACCACTCGCGAGTCGTGCCAAGTGACACGAAACATTACACGTCACTCTAATAGCTAGCAGACCAATACGACCTAGTGAGTTAGTGGATACACTACTCACACTATGTGGTAGGCATAAAGTCTTTATAAATTTCGACTCATTAACTTCAGTAAATCAGATCATAGTATTTCGGTTAGGGATAATCAAAACCACAAATTCATAAGTCTATTGACCTCTGTTATGAATTGTTTACAGAACCACTTTGAAAACACAAAACCCTCAGTTCAAATAACATTTGACATGACTTCATTCCTGAAAACTTATCCCTATCTTGTCATTCATCTATCTAGAAAAAAGATGCCTCCCAGAAGAAATCCTAGACGCTTTAACACCCAAGCAACGAGAACTCCACCGCCACCACCACCACAATTCGATGTTGCAATATTACAGGCAGTAGTCACAGCTGCAATATCTGCAACCATGGAACACTACCACACAACAGTTACCGGCGAGACAGGTGACAATGTCATCACCCATAATCATGTGCATCAGAAAGAATGTTCCTATATGGAATTCAGGAACTGCAAGCCCAAAGCTTTCGATGGAACTGGAGGAGTCCTTTCCATGAGACAATGGTTCGAGAAGACAGAGTCAGTCTTCGAAATTTGTGAATGTCCGGAAAGAAGCAGAATAAAGTTCGCTGCTTGCACTTTCATAGAGAGAGCCCTCACATGGTGGAATGACCATGTGAAGTCACCGGGTCTGACAGTGGCGAATTCAATGGGTTGGGAGAACATGAAAGAGTTGATGAGGGAAGAATACTGCCCCAGAGGCGAGATACAAAAGCTAGAAGAAGAGCTTTGAATTCTCAAGATGGTTGGGTCTGATATAGTGACATACACTAATAGGTTTAATGAACTAGCAGCACTATGCCCATAGATGGATACTCTTGAGAGTAAGAAGATAGAGAGATACATCTGGGGATTATCTCCTCCAACGCAAGGAGATGTTTTATCATCCAAACCAATCACTTTTGATAGTGCAAAATGCTTGGCACAGAGGCTTGTTGACCACCAAGCCGGTCAAGGCATGTGTACCCCGAGTTCAGAGTCATCAAAAGCAGATGCCTGCAAGCGAAAGTCTTGGGATGATAAGAAAAAGAAATCAATGCAGAAGGCGAAGATTTATGCTGCTACAACTCCGTCCAACCCAGCAACTGCCAATAATTATGCTGGAACACTTCCTAAGTGTGCCAGGTGTGCATTTCATAACATCGGAGCGCGCCGCGAGATGCATTGTAAAAATTGCCACAGAAAGAGGCATAATACTCGTTTCTGCAGAGCGTCGACACAGCCTGTCTCCCAGGTCCCTGGCGCCGGGTTCATCCAGGCTTGCTATGGGTGTGGCGAAACAGGACACATGAAGAGGGATTGCCCAATAACAAGGAACTTTGGCGCACCGCCACAGGAGAGACTACTCCGGATTCACTTTGAAATTTTGGTGTGTTCTGTAGCGTTAATGTTAGACTTTTAAACTTTTGAATACTAGTGCAACTAGAGTTTTATCTTTTGCGAGACCCCATCAGTGTTAGGGACTCTTGTGCTGCTTGTACTTGCTTTTAGCAGTATATCTTGTTCGCAGCTGTAGTATCGTAGATAGAACTATAGTACTAAAACTCTTTCATAGGTTGCACCGCTTTGTTTTGTAACACCTTTTTAAAATATTCTAACGCCAGTAATTCCGAGTAGTCCAACAATGTCATTGACTTGAGTCGATTCGATACTCAGAATGCCAGTTTCGTGCGAAAAATTCTTCTCCTCGTAATCGACATTCTAACGAAGCCGTCATTCCAGAGTAAATTCTTTTAAAGTGCCTCATGTTTCGTAATTTTCCCCAGGTAACCTCAACAAACCTCTTCGGAATACCACTCGTATAGTACGTCAAGTTTAATACCAATGACCCATACGGTTGATCTATCGCAGAAGAAAGTATACACATGGGTGGTGCGTAATCAAGGTTCTACAAGTTTAGAATTGATTATTTCACTTTAACTTCTTTTCCTTGTTTGGATGTGATCTTAAAGAGGAATCATTTATTCGACTGCTTTTTCAATTTTAATTATACATAGCTCGTATACATAAGGCTGCGATCGACGAATCTAGTATGAATTCTATTATGAACTTCAGGACAGAGACTGCTCAAGACTACGCATGATCTAGCTGCCATACGACTAAACTTAGAAGCCAAACTAAGAACTTCACGTCGATCAAGACACGAGCTGCAGATGGAATAGAAGTACATGTCCTGCCCATAATTCATGAGTATTCACTTTCGAATCTGAATTTCGGGACGAAATTCCCTTTAAGAGGGGGATGATGTGACAACCCGAAAATTTTTTGCTTTAAAAGCCAGTCCAAGAAACCTTAAGTTAGACTCACACCTACGAACATTTGGCATTGTTGAGAGCCTCTTTGAGTGTTCTAAGCCCAATACACTCAAGGAATGAGTGCTAGGAAGTACCAGCTAGAACCACTAAGCAATGATCAAGCCTTGAACACCCATTTCATGAGTTCACAGCCACCGCATTGGAGTTTACGGCCGTAAACTCCATGTGGGCCATAAAATCACCCTATATATGCAAGATTTGGCCATTTCTTTCATTTCTTTCCTTTCTTGGCCAATTTTCCCTCATTCTCTCTCAACTATCATCCACTTTCCATCCTTAGATCATCAAAAGTGTAAGTATTATATCCCTTGATTAGTTGATACACCTTATTAACTAGCTTCATACATTGATTTCATCCATGAAAATCATGTTTGTTTAGATCTTCAAGAAACACCAAGAACACCAAGAACACACATTAGTGTTCTTGGCCAAAATCAACCTTTTCAAGCTTCTATATCGTAAGTGCTATTGATTATACTTCATATCTACTAGGAAGCTTTGAATTTCACTAATGGAAACATGAATTTCCCAAGAACATCTTGAGTTTACGGCCCAAGAACATCCTTGGCCGTAAACTCCATGTCGATGCATGTTTGACCCTTAAAACTCTTCCAACAAGCAAACCATTGACCTTGAACTCTTAATGGATGCTGTTAAGACCTTAAATCACTCACTTAAGCATTATGTCCATGAGTTTATGGGCATAAACTCCTTGTTTGTCCATAAACTCATGTGTGTTGGCCGTAAACACACTTAAGTGTGGCCACACACTTCCCTTTGATCAATCACATGTGATTGATCTCTTCATGTCGAAGTTCCTTAGTCCCTTAGGTTGTTTCCTTCATGATTAGTCGTATTATACACTAATTATACACATATATGTATCAATATATGTCACTAGGACTCATTTGTGTATCGAGACTTCATTTGTGGAACTTTTCAATCCTTACTTGAACCATTTGGATAACCAAACATAAGGTGAGTTCATACCCCTACATTTTGTCACTTTTCGTTGTTTTAAAGGGGGGGAGGGGAATACAAGTCTAAACACAAGAAATTGTGTTTATAGTAAATAATACTCTTTAAATGTTGTAAATAACATCAGGTCATCAAAATGCTTTTAAATGCTTTATAAAAGCTTTTTCACTTATGTTGTGTATAATTGATGTCTATATAGATATAGTTATACAAGTAGTGTTTAAAGGACTTAGGACTGACTACCAGCCCTAATCCCTTTTCCTTGTTTGGATGCAGGTTTAGAGTAAGGTTCTTTTTCCGAATGTCGTTTAAATATTACTAGTATATCATGTATATGTAGTATAAATAAAAGTTATAGAAGTCGGTTTAATACATTGGGTAGCAATGATATTCTTTCAGTTCAGTTCAATCAGTTAGATACAAAGAACTTACTATTAAACTATAAGGGGTATAGTTCGAGAGTCAATGTCCATTACTTAGTAGATCAGTACGTTTCACTTGGTAGTTCATAGAAGTCATAGCTGTACATAGAGATATAATACTTGTTAGTTATCTATTCAGAAAGTACGAACAATAATACGAACTAAACTTAAGGAACTCAAAAAGGTACATCTTCCAACGTACGACACATATAAAAGGGGTACCCGGGCATGGTACCATACCTTTAGTTAACATGGGTATGCGAGCATTGTACCACGACACCAAACATAGGTGGGTACGCGTGCATAGCACCAACACCCTAACATAAAACACACATAGGTAGTAGTGTCTGTGATTACCTAGTATATACCTAGAAGTTATGTACAGTGAGAAACTAATAGACGGATGAATATGTGAACTCTTTTTTGCTTTTCTTTTCCTTTTTTGGATGTGGGGGCCTGACATGATCGCACTATCTATTGTCCGCCCTTTTCTGATTATGTATAATAAGTATGTACTATGTGAATCACGAGACAGTCTTTTCAAAGTGTATTCAGAGTACTATTCAGAAGAACATAACGATTGTACTATAGTCTTTTCATAGTATATTTATTATACTATGAACTGAGACTGTACTTGCTATTTTAATAGCATAATATCCAATACAGGAATGGTTTTATGAGATACAAAACTCAATATGCTATTCCATAGCATATCTATGCATTCATTAAGTCGTACTTTTGAAGGGTTACAAGTTAACTATTCCATATCACACTACGCCATCCTTCAGTATAACAGGTTTAGGGGATAAAACCACAGTTCAATAATAGTTAGGGAATACGGGTTTTCCTAGGCTCAATGGTAACATTTTCTAGCTATTCTAGTAACATTTACTAGGCATTCTAGTTCATTATAAAGGATTCATAAGAAGGTTATTATTATTATTTCCTCGCATATACATTCCCGAGTTATATATAACGAAGGTCTAGTAGACAATAGAATGTAAGGATTTTAACTTACTTTCTTTTCCTTGTTTGGATGCGAAACTAGGGTAGAACCACACATTTTACTATCCGCCCCATCTTGATTATATCATAACGTGTATAAGCTAAGTTTTCAATGGATAATAACTCATCTCTTAGTTAGAATCAAAATTGCAAATATTTCTTTTAATTATAACTATAATCCTTCAGTTTATACGAAAGATTGTATATAATGAAGACTAGATAGATTGGAGATTGTGTGAACCCAATTTTGCTTTCCTTTTCCTTGTTTGGATGTGGGTGTACAACCGAATCACACAACCAACTATCCATCTCGTATTGGTTATATGCAATTAGTATAAACTAAATGATTATAGAAGAAATTGTTTTGGTATTACTTTACTTTTAAGGAAACATATGGTTTTCTTGTGAGTCTTTCAAATTTGTTCGATTGTCAAAGAAGTTTCTCACTTTAAACTAAATCTTATTGCTGATAGTTGCTTTCAAAATACTTGTATTCTCTTGAATGTATTAAGACAGGTATCCAACAAGAGTTCGTGAAGACGAAGCAGTAGTTTCTCGTCTTATCTTTTGATACTATTATACTATAACCACATGTAATGTTTTGATCTCGATGTAAACAGTTTTACATATATATATATATATATATATATATATATATATATATATATATATATATATATATATATATATATATATATATATATATATATAAGTTGGATCGAGTGGGTACTAAAAAATAGTTGACGAATGCAAGATTGTGTGATATTTTTGTAATTATGTGCGAGATTTTGACATTTTCCGGCAAAGGTGAATTGTTTGGAGGTTAAACAGATAAAAGGAAAGAGAAAAAAATATGGACAAATACACCTTCAAATGTAATGACGCAAGCAATGACGTATAAAACCATTATTATTGAAGACACTTGTCCTTTCGTTGTGAAAGGAATTATTATTTGTTATTTGTCGTTGTATAATTATTGTTTGTATTTGTCTAGAGAATATGACATAAAGTAGTGTCGGTAGGATGTAACATAAAGTGTAAGACCCTCCATAGTCTAGGGGTCTAAAATGTAAATATATGTTAGTCGTATTGTAATCATACGATTGCAACAATAATTGTAACCGGCTCTTTCGAGCCTATAAATAGGGTATCACACCCCAAAACCGAGAACGGCAGAAACGTTCTGGGGCGGAGGACGTCATGTAATGTATCACAACAATGCAAAGTAGTAAACAAGCAACAACATCATCCATTGCATTAATAGTATAGTTTTAATTACATGTGAGTTCTTTCATATTATAATTCTACAAAATGAATATTCAAAATAAAAGACGAGTTTTGACCGCTCCGTCTTCACAAAACCTTGTAGTCATATCTGTCTATTTGTGACCTGGGAAAACAAGTTATTTTCAAAGAGAGTATCAGCAATAATGCTGGTGAATTCATAAGTATTTATGTGACTTTGATTTGTAAAGTTGTAAAGAAAGACCTGTAAATGTTTGAAGGAAATTTTGTACCAATGAACATGTTTGTAAGTAATTGTAAACGTTTGAAAACCCTAGAAAATCCCATATCTTCTACTAGTATAAAAAGTAGCTTTCTACCAAGACCCGACCGTTTTGAATGTTTGCTTTTAGAAATCAAATATTTGCCCATAAGTGAGTGGTAGTTTAAAAGTCCCAAAAATGAACTTACAATGGCGTTTTCATGCCTAAAATAGTAGATTTGTGTACATATAAAATCGCTAAGGTATTTGATAACCCCATAAATCAACATGTTTTCAATACTCCATGTGAGTTTTATAACCATGCTAATGACCCAGACTCGCTGTAACAACGTTCTTCAGGCGTTGGAATGTTATGACGTTTGTCACCCCAGACCTGCCGATCTAACTGTAGCTAACAGTTTAGGTGCGGGATTGTCAATCCCGTATAGATCTATACACAAGTATCACGCTCCCCCTACAAGGGATTATGGTATATAATACAAGACTTAATAATGCATACTCTAAAGTACATGAAATGTCTCACAAAACCTAGTATAAAACAGATTTACATATGAAAATGTCCATTTGTTCTTGTATATGAATATATCTCTTTGATATGGTACTTGTAGTATGTAAAATTTCATGACTATCTAGTACACTATCTTATGTAATTGTATCTCTTGTAATTGTATGTCTTGAAATTGTATGCCTTGTAATTGTATGTAATCGTATCTCTTCGTATAGTATGTAATGTATTTGCATAGACTCATGAATAAACTGACTCTTGTGTGATTCCTTGTACTTGGAATGGTATGTAGTATCTCCTAACTATACCTATTATAGTTTCTAGTATTGTACGTGTATAACCAAAATATGCCTTTGCTACTCAAAGGTACTAGACCAACTGACGAAAACTTTTATGTCTATATATGTACGTATGATATATATATAATGAATATTTAGACGACATTCAGATGAATAACCGATGCCCTAAGGCCACATCCCAACGAGGAAAAGGAAATAAAGCGAGCTAGCCGTCCTAAGTCCTTTAAACATTACTTATATAACTATACATATATAGGCATGCATTTGACAATATAAAAATATAAAAGAAGTTTTGTAAAACCTTTGAAAAGTTTAATAAATAAGAAATGATGACTTGATGTCAGTTTATAAAATGATTTGAAAGCAGTTTGTTTGCTAAGAACAGTTTTAAGTATAAGGAGACCTTTGTTAGAAACATGATTCTAACAACGTTTGAAAGGAAACATAAAGTATGTAAGACAGTTTGATAAAGAGTTTTTAACATGTAAAAATGTTTGTCGTAAACTATTATAGTTTTTCCAAAAGTTTGTTTCGTTTATATAGTAAACCCTAGTGAAATGCTCACTCGTTATGTAAAGTGTAACTTTTGTAGTGACATAAATGAACACATATACTAAAAGTATAAATAAAGTGTTTGACTCGTAAATATATAACAACATATTTAATTTCAATAGACAAGATGTTATCGTGATATAATTTACGTATGAAAGTTTCCATGTAGTAGTTATGAATCACATATAATTTACTTGATAAAAAGAGTATATCGTGTGAAACTTTAGGTTACACACGATAATAACCGTGTGTTTACTTGTATTCCCCCCTTAAAATGTATAAAAAAACATTGCTAACACATTTGAAAATGTAGTTTATAGGGGTATGAACTCACCGAAGAAAGTGCGTGATTTGAAGGAAACGAGCTTTTCTCGGGCGGCACCTCGACCGGAAAGTGACGAGTTTTTCGAGAAACTCGGGGCTTCGGACCTTCGTCGGGGCTTAGATATGAAACCGGGAAGTCGGGATATTGTTGGCACGAAAAACGAGGTGAGAATGTGAGAGAAATGAAGAAAATGAGCAAGGATGGCCGGCACCCTCGCATTCTATTTATAGGGGTGTGAGACGCCTCGTACGCTGGGCGTACTTTGGACTTACGCGGGGCGTACCTCTTATGCTGGGCGTACTCCGAGGTTACGCTGGGCGTTCGCTTGCATCACTGCTGATCGCATCCTCGGGCGAAGTGTTTGGTTGACGTGGACGATTCGGGGCCCTTCATTCAGTACGTTGGGCGTACTCCTTCGGATAAGGCTTTGAAATGCGTGCCAAGAACTTCTAAAATGCGTAACATTCGCATACGAGCTCCGTTTTCGATGTTCTTTATATCCACGCGAAGGTGAGAAAATACTCTAAAACTTTCATTTAGACTCCGTCGGCCAATTTTGACTTTATTTTTAATTATATTTTAATTATTAGGCTGGGACACGATAACTTCGTTAAAAATCCATAACTTCTTAATCCGACGTCCATTTTCGTTTGTCTTTTTACCATCGAACTACTATTGTCGAGACACGATACTCTCGTTTAAGTTGTGTCGGCTAAAAACCGCTCGATTTTTATTTCGAGTTTTTAGTTGTTTACATCTGTCATGAAACTTTAGAAAATTTGTAACTTCTTCATACGATGTCCGTTTTGGGCGTTCTTTTTATGCATGATCACGGTTTAACGAGATCTACTACTTTTGTTTAGATACCTAAGGCTAAAAATTATTGTATTGAAACTTTGCGTTTTTCGCTTAATCGGTGTTGCCTGGTTTTGCCGAGAATCTTCGGTTGGTCATAACTTCCTCGTTATAACTCGAATTTTAGGGTTCTTTATATGTATAAAAACCTTGATATGATTCCTACTACTTTATTTAACCAAAATAATACTTTTAGGAAAGTTATATTTTGGCCTAAATTTGACTGGTGTTACATTTTATTGTCTCAAAATATCGGGTTGTCACATAGGGCCTTTGCCCATAAGAAATAAACAGGAGATATTTGAGTGTTTAAGACTTGAGTTGAATCTCAAAGTTCTTCATTTGTTGAAATAGTTTGTCTATTTCTGAATAGCAGAGTTCTATCCAAAGTATCCACATAATCATCCAATTATTCAACATAATCCATTATCAAGATAATCTGACGCATCATTCAGGTATAATCTTCTCTTAATCTTTATTAATTCTGTCATGTCTTTAACTTTGATATCAGAGCTAAGTAACGTTCTTATTATTATTTTGCATATTCAATCTTTTGTTCATAAGACTATATGCATATGCAACATCTTTGTAACATCCCAAAATCCAGGTAAAGCTATTAAGTCCTTCTATTTTGTCAAGTTATCAAAAGTGGCCCTTGAAAGAGTTTTTGTAGCTAATGAGTACGCCGGGCGTACTGGGATATACACTGCGCGTACTCATGCGCTTAATTTGGACGCGGACTCACCTGGGTATGCCGGGCGTACCCAGGGTTACGTTGGGCCTAATGTGTCCAGATGCAAACCCTAATATTTGAATTGTGCACTATATAATGGATGCTAAGGCTCATTTCTCAGCCTCCATATTAGTGAGTGAAACCCTAAGAGAGAGCCTTCCATCGTCCTTAGTGAGTGTGTGTGATTTTTGAGCTAAAAGTGCCTTGGTGTGTTAGTAAAAAAGGAGGAGAGGATCTTGTGGAGGCTAGGGCTTGAAGTGCAAGTTTGAATCTGAGATCTATAGAGGAAGGAGCTGCATTTGGAGGTATAAATTTCAAAAGTTTCCTCTTCATTTTGGTTTGTTGTTGCATGGGCCATTTCTAGGGTTAAAAGTCCCAAAGGTGGAGGCTTTATGAGTGTAAGGTGCTTTATAGTCCGAGATTTGTCCCCTTTTAGTAGTATTTGTGTTTTAGATCCATAAACTTTCCATCTTGGACGTTGATATGAAGGCATGCTTGAGTTTTGAGCTTTCTAGGGTTAGAAATGGGATATTTTGGGTGATGGTGACTTGTTCAGCCATGCAAAGGCTTAAAGTCATCGACTTTATGGATAAAGAAGCTTAGAAATGGTCAGATCTAGAAGTTGGATGTGGGTCTTAACTGTTTAAGACCTCAGGAGCTGATGGACTGAAACTGGGAGTTACGCTGGGCGTAATCCCAGTACGCGCAGCGTAGGGGGCGTGCACCCAGTTTCTGTGAGGACGCCGGGTACGCCTAGCATACATGTTTGGTAGGTGCAGCGTAACCCGGAGTGTTGAATTTTGTTGACTTTTAGGGTTTGGTCAACTTTAGGGTCTTTGAGCCATGAGAAGGGTAAAATGGTCTTTTACCCTCCTAAGGGTGAGAAGAGAGGAAATGGTCTAGCCATGGGAAATGTATTGATGAAGAGCGTTTTTATGATTAGGCGGAGGCTAGACCGATTTCACAGAGTTCGAGATTATCCGAGATACCGAGGTGAGTCTTCTCATTATAATATACCTAGAAGGGTACCCATGTGTGACCGAGGTGAGTCTTCTCAAGAGGTTACGGACTGGAAGGTCAAGATGGGTAGGACCGGAAGGTCTACTGGAATCCGGGACAGAAGTCCCCTGAGACACTTGGATCGAAAGATCCCATCGATTTATGGCCTAGAAAGGCGTAGGTGTCGTATGTGGTATTTTGGGGAACTCTCTAAGCATTTATGCTTACAGTGTTGTGTTATGCGTTTCAGGTACTAGTGATGATCGCGGGAAAGCGTCGGCATGATCAGTACACACACGAGGAGTTTTACATGTTATGATCTTGGGATGTAACGTTATGGGTTGTTGTGTGATACAATGACATTTTTATAACAATTATGAATGAAAGTGTGTTTTTAAATGTGAAAAATTGTTTTGAAAATTTACGTCGTTACAAGTTGGTATTAGAGCCTTGGTTTGAGGGATTCGGGCGCATCTTTGGATGAATCTGAACTCAAACTGAGGAATTGAGAAAGTTTTTCATAAAATAAACAATTTTTCTAATAGAGTAAAAGGTTTTAAAGAAGACAGAACGGAGCAGTGTGTACAATCAGCCAGCGCCCGAACAGTGATTCCCCAAAATACCCTTACATTATGTGTTATGAGATATGTTATGATATGATATGCATGGTAGAGTTGGCTAGGTATTCATATTAGGACTAGAGTGGCCTGATTTTGTGATGCCTTAGCCTAGGAGGGATTTTGCTGCTATGTGATGCTTGAGAGCGAATAGGTAGCAGTGAGGAGCTGATGAGAGATATACCGAAGGGTAGCCTATGCTAGCGAGATGTAGAGTACTTGTGATCTGGGATCCAAGGAGGAGGACTTCGGGTGAATACTGATGCGGTGTGAGCGGTAGTTTAAGGGCCCGTAGTACCAAAGTCACCGTATCAGTGCGCAGTCCAAGTAAGAATCCTTAGGATACTAGGGAACAAGTAGGGATGTGTTATAGAGTGCGAGTATGCTCGAGTGGGTCTCTGATATTTTATGTTGTATTTCAGAGAGGCATCATGGTTGGAACACGCCACACACCTGGGAGCAGTGGTGTTAGTGAGGAGGAGATCCACAGGCTGATTCATGAGGAGGTGGTTGTTGCCATCCGAGCGGAGATTCCAGAGATGTTCGGGTCTATCAAGACCACATTGATTGAGACCTTTGATGAGTGGTATGCAGCAGCGAATGAGGCTGCGGCTGCTGCAGCTACTGCCGATGTTGCTGCAGCCAGGCCTCAGGGAGGTGACTCGTTGTTTCGGGAGTTCAGCAACACGAAGCCACTAAAGTTTGATGGGACGCAGGACCCGATTGTTGCGATGAGATGGATTTCTGATATCGAGGGGTGTTTCTACACGTGTTCTTGTCCAAAGCATTTGACGGTACGGTTCGCGCTGAACCAGCTCCGCTTGGGAGCAAAGGACTGATGGAAGTTCATGCCGGCAAGCTTCACGGTTGCAGAGATTTCAGAGGTGACCTGGGAGAGGTTCTCCACCATGTTCAGCGACGAGTATGTTCCCCCGGTGGAGAGGGAACGGTTGATTCAGGAGTTCTTGACCCTCAAGCAGGGTACTGATTCTGTTATTGTGGTTACCAGGAAGTTTCGTGAGAGGGAGATGTTCTGCCTTGAGCAGGTATCTACTGAGAAGGCACGCATGAGCCGGTATTTGGGCGTTTTGAGGAGGGATATCCGAGAGTTCGTATCGAACTCCACTTACCGGACACTTGCTGAACTTCAGGTAAATGCTCGGAAGAGGGAGATTGAGTTAGAGACTCAGGTCAGGGAGGAGGCCGAGTCTTAGAGGATGGATCGGCGGCCGACACAGTCTCAGCCGGCAGCCAAGCGGGCCAAGCCCGCCGATACAAGGTCTGGAGGCCAGAAGGGCCGCACTTGTGGGAAGTGCGTCAAGGGACATGATGGAGTCTATCGATCGGGTGCTTGCTACAAATGTGGCAAGGAGGGGCATATCGCCAAGGATTGCCCCAAAGGATTTATGTTTTGCTTTCATTGCAACCAGATGGGTCACCGGAAGGCTGAGTGCCCGCAGTTGCATCAGGGATCAGCACAGGGATCTGCACCAGCTACTAAGGTTACTGAAGTTCAGCCAACGAAGGCCGAGGCACTAAAGGCTCACGGGAGAGCTTTCCAATTGACAGCAGAGGAGGTCCGTTCAGCTCTCGATGTCGTGGGTGGTATGTATTCTTTCATTTATTTATGTTGAGTTTGAAGTGTTGTGCTTATATTATCATATGCATAGGTACTTTTCTTGTGAATTTTGTACCTGCTTTGGTGTTATTTGACTCGGGTGCGAGTCAATCATTTGTTTCCTTGGCATTTAGTCAGCACATTAGCATCCGGCGAGAGGCAATGAGTCGGCCTCTGTGAGTTTCTATAGCTAACGAGCGAGCGGTGTATGCTACGGATGTGATTCGAGGATGTATACTTGAGATCTTTGGTGTGGAGTTCCCGATTGATCTAGTCCCGATTACGATGGGGGATGTATGTGTCATAGTGGGCATGGATTGGTTGAGCCGATATGGAGCTGTTATAGACTGCGAGCGTCAGTTGGTAACGATACGAGGCCCTAGTAGGGGAGTACTTACGGTGTACGGCGAGGGTACCCGTCCTGAGTCAGCGTTTTGTTCGGCTACTAGGACGAGGCAGAGTCTACAACAGGGTTGTAGTGGGTGTGTGGCCTACATGATGGACACACGAGTGGCCGCTGGGAGGAAAAGTTTGATTGATGAGGTCCCGATAGTGTGCGAGTTCCCTAATGTTTTTCCCAAGGAATTGCCAGGTGTGCCACTCGAGAGGCATGTAGAGTTCCGTATCGATTTGGTTCTGGGGGCAGTACCAATCGCCAAGGCGCCCTACCGCCTTGCGCCACCAGAGATGCAGGAGTTATCCTCGCAGCTTCAGGAGCTGCTGGGGAAGGGCTTTATTAGACCGAGTAGCTCACCTTTGGGAGCGCCGATCCTTTTTGTTAAGAAAAAGGATGGTTCATACCGGATGTGCATTGATTACCGGGAGTTGAACAAGTTTACGGTCAAGAACCGTTATCTATTACCGACGATCGATGTCTATTCGATCAGTTGCAGGGGGCGTCTTGGTTCTCCAAGATAGACTTGAGGTCGGGATATCACCAGATGAGGGTTCGGGATGAATATATCCAGAAGACGGTGTTCAGAACTCGTTATGGGCATTACGAGTTCGTGGTGATGCCTTTTGGGCTCACCAATGCACCGACAGCGTTCATGGATCTCATGAACAGGGTGTGCAGGACAATGCTGGATCGGTCGGTGATCGTGTTCATTGATGATATTTTGGTGTACTCCTGATCTAGAGAGTAGCACGAGGAGCATCTGAGGGAGATTCTTGGGGCATTGAGATTGGAGAGGCTTTTCGCCAAATTCGACAAGTGTGACTTTTGGTTACGATAGGTCCAGTTCTTGGGACACCTGGTTAAACAGGATGGGATATTGGTCAATCCGGCCAAGATTGAGGCGGTTATGAGGTGGGAGGTGCCGAGATCACCCACCGAGATTAGAAGTTTCCTAGGTTTGGCCGGCTATTATCGGAGATTTATCAGGGATTTCTCCAAGATCGTCGTGCCTCTCACTAGGTTGACCCAGAAGGGTGTTGCTTTTTCATGGGGTCCGGAGCAGTAGACCTCGTTTGAGACACTTCGTTAGAGATTGTGCGAAGCCCCGGTGCTAGCACTCCCGGAAGGGATGGAGGATTTTGTGGTGTATTGTGACGCATCGATATCGGGGATGGGTGCAGTACTTATGCGAGGGGGCATGTGATAGCGTATGCGTCGAGGCAGCTGAAGCCTCATGAGACGAGATATCCCACCCACGATTTGGAGTTGGGGGTGGTGTTGTTCGCCCTCAAGATCCGGCGTCACTATTTGTATGGGGTTCGGTGTACCATCTACACGGACCACAAGAGTTTGAAGTATTTGATGGACCAGCCCAATCTGAACATACGCCAGCGAAGATGGCTGGATGTGGTAACGGATTACGATTGTGAGATCTTGTACCACCCGGGAAAGGCTAAGGTCGTAGCTGATGCCCTGAGCCATAGGGCAGAGAGCGCCCCGATTTGGGATATTTGTATACGGATGACAGTGATGACACTGGTGTTGGACACCATTCGGGAGGCCCAGGCAGAGGCCGTGAGACTGGAGAACCGTAAGAGGGAACGGGTGATTGGACAGGTGCTGGAGTTCATTACTGATAGTCGCGGGTTGATGACCCTTCAGGGTCGGATTTGGGTGCCATATGCAGGAGGAGCGCACACCACCTTGATGGAGGAGGCGTATAAGTCGAGATTTTCAATCCACCCCGGGGCCACTAAGATGTATTTGGATTTGAAGGAGCATTATTGGTGGCCATGTATGAAGAGGGATGTAGCATGGTTTGTTGAGAGGTGCTAAACCTGTCGTAGGGTGTCGATGCAATTTGGGTGATCGTCGACCGGCTGACGAAGAGCGCTCACTTTCTTGCTATCAGTGAGAGTCTTCTGCTGAGAGGCTGGCAGAGTTGTATGTGAGGGAGGTGGTATCGTGGCATGGAGTACTTGTCTCAATTGTATCAGATCGGGATATACGTTTTACTTCCAGGTTTTGGAAGAAGTTCCACAAGGAGTTGGGCATGAGGCTGCATTTGAGTACTGCTTGCCATCCCCGGACGGACGGACAGAGTGAGCGGACGATTCAGATGCTCGAAGACATGCTTCGAGCATGTGTGTTGGACTTCGGAGGAAGTTGGGACACGTATCTTCCTTTGGATGAGTTTTCCAATAACAATAGCCACCATTCGAGCATTGATATGCCTCCCTTTGAGTTGATGTATGGGAGGAGGTGTCGGACTCCCATTTACTTGGGAAAGGTAGGGCAACAAGTGATGTGCAGCACTGAGATAGTGCTTCGGAGGACAGAGCAGATACAACAGGTTAGACAGAGATTGCTGACGGCCTAGAGTCGTCAGAAGAGTTACGCAGATAGGCGTCCTTCAGAGCTTGAGTTTCAAGTTGGGGATCTTGTACTCCTGAAAGTGTCTCCTTGGAAATGAGTGATTCATTTCAGGAAGAGGGGCAAGCTGGGATGCCAGTATATTGGGCCATTTAGGGTAATCGCGAGGGTGGGTAGAGTAGCATATTGCTTGGAGCTACCTGCGGAGTTGGACCAGATTCATGATACCTTCGACGTGTCGCAGCTGAGGAAGTGTATAGCTGACCAGTTAGCAGTGGTACCATTGGAGGATATCCAGGTGGACGCAAGTCTGAATTATGTTGAGAGGCTGATTGCAATCTTAGATCGGAAGATCAAGGTTCTGAGGACCAAGGAGGTGCCCCTGGTTCAGGTTTAGTGGCAGCATCGGAGAGGGTCCGAGCTAACGTGCGAGACAGAGTCAGAGATGCAGGAGCAGCATCCGGAGTTGTTTTCGGCATGAGACTTCGAGGACAAAGTCTAGTTCTAGTGGGGGAGAATTGTAACATCCCAAAATCCAGGTAAAGCTATTATGTCCTTCCATTTTGTCAAGTTATCAAAAGTGGCCATTGAAAGAGTTTTTGTAGCAAATGAGTACGCTGGGCATACTGGGGTGTACGCTGCGCGTACTCATGCGCTTAATTTGGACGCGGACTCACCTGGGTACGCCGGGCGTACCCAGGGTTACATTGGGCGTAATGTGTCCAGATGCAAACCCTAATATTTGAATTGTGCACTATATAATGGATGCTAAGGCTCATTTCTCAGCCTCCATATCAGTGAGTGAAACCCTAAGAGAGAGCCTTCCATCGTCCTTAGTGAGTGCGTGTGATTTTTGAGCTAAAAGTGCCTTGGTGTGTTAGTAAAAAAGGAGGAGAGGATCTTGTGGATGCTAGGGCTTGAAGTGCAAGTTTGAATTTGAGATCTATAGAGGAAGGAGCTGCATTTGGAGGTATAAATTTCAAAAGTTTCCTCTTCATTTTGGTTTGTTGTTGCATGAGCCATTTCTAGGGTTAAAAGTCCCAAAGGTGGAGGCTTTATGAGTGTAAGGTGCTCTATAGTCCGAGATCTGTCCCCTTTTAGTAGTATTTGTGTTTTAGATCCATAAACTTTCCATCTTGGACGTTGATATGAAGGCATGTTTGAGTTTTGAGCTTTCTAGGGTTAGAAATGGGATATTTTGGGTGATAGTGACTTGTTCAGCCATGCAAAGGCTTAAAGTCATCGACTTTATGGATTAAGAAGCTTAGAAATGGTCAGATCTAGAAGTTGGATGTGGGTCTTAACTGTTTAATACCTTAGGAGCTGAAGGACTGAAACTGGGAGTTACGCTAGGCGTAATCCAAGTACGCGCAACATAGGGGGGCGCGCACCCCGTTTCTATGAGGACGCCGGGTACGCCTAGCGTACATGTTTGGTACGTGCAGCGTAACCCGGAGGATTGACTTTTGTTGACTTTTAGGGTTTGGTCAACTTTAGGGTCTTTGAGCCATGAGAAGGGTAAAATGGTCTTTTACCCTCCTAAGGGTGGGAAGAGAGGAAATGGTCTAGCCATGGGAAATGTATTGATGAAGAGGGTTTTTATGATTAGGCGGAGGCTAGACCCGATGTCACAGAGTTCGAGATTATCGGAGATACTGAATTGAGTCTTCTCATTATAATGTATCTGGAAGGGTACCTATGTGTGACAGAAAGGTCTTGTATGCTATGAGATGTATGTGTTATATGTTGTTATGTGATATGTATGTGTTATGTATGTTATGCATGATATGGACCGGAAGGTCAAGAGGTTACGGACTGGAAGGTCGAGATGGGTAGGACCGGAAGGTCCACCGGAATCCGGGACAGAAGTCCCCTGAGACACTTGGATCGGAAGATCCCATCGAGTTATGGCCTAGAAAGGCGTAGGTGTGGTATGTGGTATTTTGGGGAACTCACTAAGCATTTATGCTTACAGTGTTGTGTTATGTGTTTCAGGTACTAGTGACGATCGCGGGAAGGCGTCGGCATGATCAGTACACATACGAGGAGTTTTACATGTTATGATCTTGGGATGTAACGTTATGGGTTGTTGTGTGATACAATGATATTTTATAACTATTATGAATGAAAGTGTGTTTTTAAATGTGAAAAATTGTTTTGAAAATTTACGTCGTTACAATCTTAAACATGATAATGAATATTCATCTTTTAAATATATGTTCATAAAAACTCGTATGCAAAGTCATCATTATTACTCAATCCACCAACAAATTAAACATTTGTCGTAAGAAGGTTTTTAATATAATTATATCTATGTACCAACAAGTTAGAAATATTTTTCAAAAAGTTTTTAATTCTCCGTATGAAAAGTTTGGTTTCATCACTATCATTATAAATATAAGAGTAATAATCAAACCCCACCATCAACCTCTTATTAAAATTTATAACTTTTAGTCGTAACTTTAAAAGAAAAACTAAACTATCATTTTGTTTTAATTATGAGTTTTTCAAGTTTAAATACTAATAAACAAGAATTTAAATTTTTTCGTGAAACATTAAAACAATCTAAATTTTTTTTATTAAACTTAAAGCTAGATTCTGATATATGGATAATCAATTGTATATCTAATACTCAAGCAATACATATAATAAATAATGGTATAAATTGGAAACAAGAATAAATAAAAAAGCTTGAAGATAAAATAACACAACTAATCTGTTAAATATGTCACAAGAAATAGAAAAATCACTAATAATAACTACTTCGTTAGTAAAAAGAAACTAAAAATTTCATTTCTAAAAATACACACAACTTATTAATATGGAAACTTTACAAGAAAAAGTAGAAATAGTAACTAAATTATTTGCAGCATTAGAAATTCCATCCGAAATTCAAGAAAATAATACAAAAATAGAAAATAATTCAGATAATAATGTCGCAGAAGTAATATATGATTTTTCTTTAGATGACGAAAATCCTTATTCAAATCCATATAGAAATTCACAAAACAATTTTGGATTAAAATGAAAACAATCATATGTTGAAGATGATTATCAAAGTCAATATATTTATGGACCACCTTCATTAGAAGAAAATTTTTTATATAGACAAGGAATGGTTAAAAATAAACAAAACAAATGGGAAAAAATACCTCCACAATACATACCCAAATTGTTTACTTTTCCAACAAATTCAAATAATATTTTTATTGATTTTGATCAAAATCTGGAAGCAAAAATTCAAGAATGGAGTAATAAAATGGGAGTACAAGTCCAGTTAACTGAAGAATTAAGAAATTTACACCCAACACATTTTCTTAATTATATCATTCATAAAACACAAGGTAATGCATATCGTTTTCTCTCATCTCTTGACGAAACTCAAACAGTGATGATAGCTACTACAGATGCTACGGAAACATGTAAAAATATATTAACTCGTCTTATTCAGGAATTCATAGGAAAATAAATTGAAGATAAAGTATCACAGGAAGCTTTTCAATTAGAATCGTTATGACATTTAACAAATCTACGAATCTGTAATATGTGTTATCTTGAACTATTTATATATGTGAATATTCTGAACATTATTATAATTTAGATTCCACTAGAAAAAAGGTAGCATTAGATATGTTTTTATCAAAAATTACCATTGTTCGTAAGGCAAAGTGTAATAAAAGATTTTCAAGAAGCCTTACAACAAAATAAAATTGCAGACACTCTAGGAGCACGAATTAGTATACTAATAGCATGGATGCAAAAAAGATGTTTAGAACAAAAAACAACACAAGATGCAAAAATTAATTTATGTTGTGAAGCCCTTCCTAATAAAGTTAATCAATATGGTTCTAAAGATAATAAAAGTCAACAATATAAAAATAAAATTTGGAAAAAACAAACTTATAAACCTAAATATAAACAATATTATAAAAAAGGAGAAAGAAAATATTTTCGAAATAGAAAGCAATATAAACAAAAATATCAATCTAAAACAAATTATTGTCCATCAAATAAAAAGGATTGTAGATGTTGGATATGTCAAGAGGACGGACATAAAGCTTATGAATGTCCAAAAAAGACAAAGAGGGAAAAAGAAACAAATTTATTAAAAATCTCATATGATCTTTGATATGAACCTATAGAAGATTCAGATATAGATTCAGACATAGATATTTATGCATATACAACTAATTCTGATTCAGATGCAGATAAATAATCCTATGGGGAAAGCGGTATTGGGATTAGAATGTAAGGGAAACCTTATATCTAACCCATCTGATACATTGAAAAAGCATACAGTGGTATAAAAACACCACCAAAAAGCATACAACAATAAAGTATACAGTGATATAAATATATCACCAAAGCATACATTGATATGAAAATTCTCATATCGTCATTTGAAATATTAAAAGCAAACAGATATAAGAAATCATTCAGGTACTCAAGAGGCATAAACATTTAAACATCAGACACATCAGTATGGAAAAAATCATGAAGCAAAATACAACAACAGCTCAAACAAAAGCAGGAGCAAAAAGCATCACTAATGAAACAAATTGAAGTAGTCAATCGAGAACTCGAAATAATCAATCGTGGAGAAGAACAGCTAAAACAAACATTACAAGTTTTATCAGCCTATTCAACACCCAAAGAAGAAGCAGCTAACAACTCAACAACAAAGCAACCAAATGAAGAAATTCAAGAAATATCATCTGACGATAGTCCACCACATACAATACCTAAAATAGAAAAACAACCCCTCACATCCAATCCAGAGGAGTATCCACCACTTCAAGATCATAAAAACATAAAGAAATGGTATGTGATATTTAATGGAGATAAAAAAGGAATCTACGACGATTAGGGAATCACCAATTCGTATATTCATGGGGAAAATGTCATTTATAAAAGCTATAAAACAAAAAATGAAGCAGAAGCTACATACAACGAAGCATACAAAGTAGTAATAAGAGATAATGTCGAATGTTCAAAAACAGTCCTTCTTGCACCACAAAAACCCATATCTATTTCTACCACACAAAAACCTGTATTCATCCCAAAATCTCTTAATAAACTACATGCCAAAATCGCCCTTGAAGCCATTCCATCAACGAAAGAAAAAGAAATCATGAAAAAACCAACTACCCAAAAATTTGCTAAACTATGGGATAGCCTCGTTTTATACACAGAAGATCATTATTTAATGGGTTTCTACCTAGTAGCCAGGCGCCCAGGCGCCAAAGCAGTATTCCTAGCCGATTTATCCGATCCTATGACTTTATGGGATTATTTTTTCATGGATTTATCGATACCATCTACTTAGAAGGAACCAATCTCCACCGCATCAGCTGTACAAACCGTAATAAGAAATTATAAGACACGCTTTGCCAAACAAGAACGAGGATTATTCAGAAAAATGCATTCTAGTTATCCAATCTTTGATGAAGACTCACAACTACTTGTCCCAAGCATTACCTTTGCAAACATGGGAATCAACAATGGTTCGAAACCTACAAAAGATGACCTAACCTATGAAATACCAACACAAGAGCATCTAGTTTTTGCAGTTGCCGGTGTCTATTTAGCATCATCTCGCATATGTAACGGAAAAGATCAAAAATCAACAGTCAGAGTGAATTATGCCAGTAAAACTTTCATTATCTATTCTCTAATAGACAGTGAAATCACTCCAGTAGCATTAAAAGCAATTGAAACTTTCAAACAACCGTTCGAAAAACTTTCTCATCATTTAGCTAAATTACCCGCTGATCTCAAGAAACAACTTTGTAAACACATCATGCATGCACAACGACATAATTATAGTCATTGTAAAGAAAATATCGAAGAAACACCTTTCATGGAAGACTAACGTCAGCAATGACTAAAGCACACATCGTTCAGAAATATCTGTCCTTTCGGTGGCGGGAGGAATGACGCAAGCAATGACGTATAAAGCCATTATTATTGAAGACACTTTTCCTTTCGTTGTGAAAGGAATTATTATTTGTTACTTGTCGTTGTATAATTATTGTTTGTATTTGTCTGTAGAATATGACATAAAGTAGTGTCAGTACGATGTAACATAAAGTGTAAGACCCTCCATAGTCTAGGGGTCTAAAATGTAAATATATGTTTGTCGTATTGCAATCATACGATTGCAACAATAATTGTAACCGACTCTTTCGAGCCTATAAATAGGGCCTTTGCCTATAAGAAATAAACAAGAGATATTTGAGTGTCTAAGACTTGAGTTGAATCTCAAAGTTCTTCCTCTGTTGAAATAGTTTGTCTATTTCTGAATAGCAGAGTTCTATCCAAAGTATCCACAAAATCGTCCAATTATTCAACATAATCTATTACCAAGATAACCCGACGCATCATTCAGGTACAATCTTCTCTTAATCTTTATTAATTCAAAATAAGGAAAAATACACCTTCAAATGTCCATCCCCCCATCCCCACCCCTCCCCCACTCTCTTTCTTCTTTTCTCTCTCTGACATTTGTTAAGTCCTTATTTGGTGGGGGTTTTTTCTATTCACTCCGATTTTTGCGCATAACTTTTTTTTTCTTTGAAAAAAAAGTCTAAAAAACCAATGTTCTAAAAAATTAGTTTTCCACAAAATGAGCACAATCATGAAAATTAAAAAAAAAAATTTAATTTTAAGAAATATTTAATTTTAAAAAAATATTTTATATAATATGATTCAAAATATGATGATTCAAAATATCTATTATTCGAAAAAAAACCTTTGATTCAACTTGGTTAGGATCCTTAATTTGCTATGATCTAAAAATATTTAGACTCAAATAGTTTATAATCTTTAGTTATATCTTTTATGATTCAAAATTAAATAATTCAAAATATATAATGATCCATAATTTTTATTGAACAACAACTTTATTTAATTGAATATGTTATTGATCTAATATCATATTATTCAAAAAAGATTTGATTTAAAATACTACGATTCAAAATAATTTGATTAAAAATTTTATAACAAAAAATAATATGATTCAAAAAAAGTATAAATTAAAATTTTTATGATCCTTAATATTCTTCTTAATTAAAATTTTATAGTTGTAAAACATTAATAACTCAACCTGATATTTAGTTTAAAAAATCAAAAAATAGAAACAATAACAAAGATAAATACTAGTACCTTCAAGTATTTAGTAAAGATATTAAAAAATTAAAAAAACAAAAAATTAACTTTTTTTGAAAAAAAAAATAGAAAAAAAAACCAAAGAAAAATATTAAAAACGTCAAAACCGAGCATCTATCTATTTAAAATGATTTTTGAATTTTTTTAGCAACAACTAAAAAAAATAAATAAAATAAACTAAAATAAACGAAAACAAATAACAAAAACTCACTTTAATAACGTTTAATGAATGTTCGTCGTACGTGATTAAATCCTCGTGTTCGTATTAGTTACCACGGACGTGAATTGCATGCGAATGTATCACGATGAAGTATTTGAGTTTGACGTTCGTGCCCTTGACGAAATGGGTGGTGAAGAATTGTCCTCGCAATCCTCACCATTTTTTGAGTCCTCATCAAAACCGAACCCTATATATATATATATATATATATATATATATATATATATATATATATATATATATATATATATATATATACACACACACACACACACACACACACTATCTGATCAAAGAAATCTCAGTATTTTTAAAAATAGATTGCATATAATAATATTATTTTTAAGACGAACAAACGATTAAGCTGAAAGTAAAATGGACCATCAATATAATAATAAGTTTAAGTAGTATAAATTATATAACTTTAAGTACAAACACAAGATGCATTGCCTTTTATCTGTAATACCCAGTTTTTTCTAAATAAGTTAGATGAGACATTAAATGCGGAATTCAAAATTTTACCTAACAGGGACAAAGATCAAAGTTCGTTAACTTTTTATGTTGTATAAATTACATAACTTTCAAATGCGAACGAAGAAGACATGGTTACCTAAATGTGGACAAAGACCAAAGTTCGTTACCTTTTTAGGTTATTAACCCTTAAAAGCGGAATTCAAAATTTTCAATATATGGTTAATTTTGACATCGCCTCCCTTGTATGTCCATGCTTACCGGTTCAATTTGACCTGGCGTGCCTAATATCTCAACTCTTCCCCTTTTTGAACTGAGATCAGACGATCACATGTTTCCATTCCATAACTCATCTCTATAAAATCGTGCCATACCACTACTCCTAACTTCGTAGTCTCTAACCTTTTCTCTTTTTGAGGTTGTCTTTGAAACCCATAGATTCATAATGTGCACCCAAACATACCAATGATCTCCATCAATTTCTGAAACTCTAATACCACTGACTTCTTTTTAGAGTCAAATACGGCCACAAACCGCTACTGTCCAATTGCCATCATGCATGTAAGCTTTTTAATACGCACGATAGTCCTTTATTCTGCCTTTTCTTCGACTATTGATCTAGATGTTTGGTATATTTTCACCAACTAGCCCTATATCTGTTCTATTTGATCGCTTCTCACGTCTGTACACCCAAACCATGTAATCCTCTCACAATCAATATCTAATATCTACTTCATCCCTCTCTTTTGCTCACAATCCGCCGCACACCCTAAATGCCACCACTACGACCATCGTCACTCTACCTCTTTCTCATTGTAAGCCCTAGATGTCATTATCTTCGTCGCAAAACTTAGACGTCACTGTTGTACCACCTCAATCTCATATTTTTGTGTCTTGCTCAACAGAAACAAGTGTGATTTTTCATGCTTCTTCATTAATTAATACAGATCGAGTTAGGGTTCTTATTTTTTTAGTTTCTTTGAACTAAATCTTCATAAATGGTTAGGGCTAATTTATTTTTGTATTATTTTTTGATAAAAACATTTGCTATGTTTGACTTTCAGGTTGTTATGTTGTTATAAATACTAAGTTTGATATAAATGCTAGTGTATTTTAGTCCTCACCACCAAATTATGTCTCCTTTTTTTCCATTTTGTAATCACATACTCATATACTTTAGGATTTTGATATCAATGGTTGAATGTTGATCTTGAACCATTTTCCTTGAAAAAAAAATTATAATTAGGGTTTGTGTCTCATTTATAGGGTTGTGGAAAAAACAAATATAACGGTTGTTAATGGAAATGAAGGTGGTTTAGCAAGCTGAAAAGGGCATATTATGTTATGGGATTTTTCTTTAGGTGTGAAACAACGAAGATAACAATATTAAATTTCACAATGACCTTCCACTGTGGAAAAATTACATTGTATTGTTGATCCCAACTAAATATTGGTTATGGAATTTGCTTATTTTAATATTCATTTTTAGTTTTAATGTTCTTCTTACTTTAGATAATTTTTTTCGATAAACATTTTTATGATGGATATAGAAGCTTGATGATGCACCCCTAGCGTGGGCCAGGTGTGGGATCCCTAGGTCGAAGGATCCTCCAACTAGCCCAACCAGTCTTAACATGGATCCTCATTAAGTAATCTAGCGCCCAGGCGTTCGCTCAGGACGGAACGTCCGCGCAAGAAGTCTGGCCTCGTAAAGAGCATCCCTAACAAATACAACGACTCTTGGTGACAAAGAGTATGCCCAAAGCACTAACGCCTAAGCCAATCATTGGCCTCGACACAACAGGGGACACGATTAGCCAATCAGAGTAACGGATCCTGTCGGAACTGTAGTTCTTGTTCCTCGTACGGAACAACAAGGATCCCTACTATAAAATGGACTCCGCCCTACATTGAGAAGTAAATGATCTCTCTCAATTCTCATCAATATCATCTAGACATCTCCCACTAACTTGACCGTCAGTGCATCTTCCCGGGATCTCCTCTTGGGAAACAGCTTATAGCCTTCTTTGTTGTGACTTCAGAGAGCCTTTTGACAATATCAAGCACTTTGAGAGGCGTTCGTCAGAGCCATGGTCGCATCATTTGGCGTCATCTGTTTGTGTGATAAACAATACATAAAACCGTATTCTTGTTCACCCTCAGGATGAAGAATGAAACCGCCGGTGAACCCTCAGGGCAACAGAACAGCCCGATACGACCAATGATGTCAATAGAGCCGATTGTCACTCCTGTGACAACGGAAGACTATATCATGACCACCAATGATGTATCACCATCCGTCAGCTAAACATCGTACTTAGCAAAGGTACAACCCCAAAACACACCCGATATCCAATACCTGGCGTCCATCCTCAATAGCACAACATTGTCGATCTTCCAGCCCATCGACAGACAAAATGTACTCAACCAAACCCTATTGCATCCGATTTTCCAGGCAATTAACAACTCACAACAAGCCGCGCAAATGTTGTCATCAGTAACATCTCAAACCACCTGCAGAGCACCATATTCACCGCAAACACTATCGTTCCAACAAAGTAGCGCACTCAATGGGCCACAAACCATGTTGCCACCAACACTACAACAATACCAACCACCTCCCATAACCCAACAACTCTCCATCCCACTCCTGCCACAAAACTTCTACGGCCTGACCCCATAAAACTTGGTGGCATACAACAACATGTTCATCCAACCACATTTGGCAATACAATATCCCACTTGCCACTGTACCCAACAAACCCCAAACCAAGATTTCCACTCAAGAAGGATAACCTCGCCGTTTGTGAAGGAGCTCATGGACTATGAGATACCCAACACTGCAAAGCTACCCAATCTCAAAACCTAGAACGACACCATGGACCTGGACAGCTACATCAATACATATGAATGGATAATGGCGTCCCTCAAAGTTGATTAACATTTTTGGTGTACGTATTTCCATACAACACTCAATGGCAACACAAGAACATGGCTCAAGACACTCTGACGAGTAATCATTTTCAACTTTAGCCAACTAAAGTACCTCTTCTTAACCAACTTCATGTAGCTGCGCAAATACAAAGGAGATTCACACTCCATAATCTGATGTAAACAGAGAGAAGGGGAGATAGTCATGCAGTACTTTACCCGGTTGACAAATGCAACCCTCAACGTGCCATGCACAATGAAGGATTAATTGCAGGGGTATTCACATGGGGTCTTCTCTCTAGCCCACTTTCCTAGAACCTTGTGGGAAAGAAATCCTATACGCAGGCAGAGCTGAAAGAAAAAGTTTAAAGGTACTTACAATAGGAAGAAGGGAGGCTTGGAAACAAGCATACCTAAACGCCATGGCAGCCCCAGCCACAAAGAGCCACCAACCAGGCTGGGACGACAGGAGAGGGGGGATAGGTACCAGGAATGGGACAGATGGCTCAAAACTTTCACAAGAGACGATGGGTGAGGGCGACGAGTAGAAATATACACTATCGTCGATGAACCGGCAGCCAAGGGAACGAAACTGCATTACTACGAATATCACAAAAGCAGAACGCATGAAACAAACAAATACTCAGTCCTGAAGCACGAAATGGAAGAAAAGCAGCTAAAGGGAAACATAGTGGAGATTAATCGAAGCCTAGGTGCGAAGTTCGACACAGAAAACCCTAAAGATAATGTCAGAAGAGGAAACTACCTCCAGGATATTTTAACGATACACCACAAGTGGGGAAGGACTGAACATGCAGGTGGCGTAAACGACATCACAAAGCCAATGTGAGGCTTGACTTTCTCAACAACGGTACCATGGCCGTTAGGCTGGAGAGGGGATGACCCACTGATAATTTAAGGGTCCATCAGATAGGACACTATTCACCACGTATATGTCGATACAGGAAGCTCAACAGATATCATATATGAGCACTACTTCCATTTGCTCCCAGAAAAATGGAAGGAAGGGTTGAAGGCAACACAATGCAAGCTTACCGGCTTAACAGGGCATAGCATATGGCCCAAGGTACGATTCATTTACCATTCACACTCACCTGCCACAACAAAAACAAACAGAAGACAACCGTTATTGACTTCGTCATTATACGACAACCTTTCGAGCACAACGTCGTATTGGGATGGACAACCCTACTTAGATTCGGGGCAATATCTTCCAGTATGCATGGGGTATTAAAATTTGGTACGAGCCAAGGGCCAAGAATAGTCTTGGAAACTGCACCATGAACTCTAAAGTGCTATGAAATCATGCAACCAAAAGAAATCTCCGATGAATCAAAGAGGCCTCGCTTGAAAGGACTTGAAGGGAAAGAGGTCATTAACCGAGACTACCGAGAACAGTCGGTCAACATAGGGATAACCCTTACCAAGATGACAAGACAAGAATTGATAGAGCTCCTAAAGAAATACAAGCATGTGTACTTGACCCGATAGTAGCATGGTCCTTTTGGGTTGCCTTCACTAGTGCAATTTGATAGGATGGATTTTTGAGAATAAGGTTATTTGGGATTTATTAATATATATTACAAGTATAATATATTAATATTATTTAATTAGTATTGATCAAGAATTAATTTGGAACTAATTTTGTGATCAAAAGAGACTAATTAAATATATGGGGATTGAATATGTAAATCAATGATTCTTGTAATATGGGCTAATGATTCATGACTATATAGTTAGGTGAACCCGATAAGATAATCCATGCATGGTCCATTGAGGTTAACCCATGGAGCATAAGAATGTGAAAAGTTATGGAGCATTAGGGTTTACAAACTGTTTTGGATCATTGAAAATGTTTTTTTTATGATATGGTAGTGTTTGTACTTATCCAACCAAAAGATAATTTTTAGAGTTTTAAAATAATTGTTGTTTTTATATGATAAACAAAGTTGCTTTCACATTGTTGACTTGAAATTATCTTGCCTATGATTTAGTTAGATCATGAATTATATGATAATTTAGTTGTTAGAAAAACGATCTAAATGATGTTTAAATGACCTCCATAACGTGTCCTCAAGTTATGGAAAATGAAAGGTCTCATACATTAAAATCAAATTAAACTCATAAGTTATGAATCTAAAGAGTTTTGACAAGTTTCAAAACATACGCTCAAGTTTTGGAATTTGTAAAGTCTCATCAATGAAACTTTAATTCCAAACCCTAGAGTTTTAAAAGTTAAAATTCAACCCTTATACTTTATAATATTATAAGTTTAATATATATATATATATATATATATATATATATATATATATATATATATATATATATATATATAAGACTAGACAGTCTTACCATTAGCAGGCCTCATTCACGAAACCGGACTATAAGGGGGTATAAGGTTACTTCATATAAAATGGTGGTTTAATGGGTGTCCACTCTCACCTACTGCTTCCTTGACTGGTGGAGGTTCTTTAGCCGAACGGGTAGGATAGGACACTAATTCTTCCTCATTAAAAGTATAATGATAAATATAAAGTAACTCAAATTTTATTAAATTCCCAATCTTAGTTACTTTAGGAAAACGTAAAAATGGTGCTAATCCATGAAATTACACTTTGAACCTTGTTAAGTCGTTAGTGGAGCGTGTGTGGTTAACCGAAACACTAATTTCGGACTGAAAATGGGTGGCACAGGATAGCTTGGTGTTAATCATAGATCAATGGAGCACATGTGGTTTTATCGACACATTAATTAAGTGATTTGTAACATTGGATGTACCAAGTTAATTTGCATGGTTATTCACACCTTGTTTGTGATCCTCGACATCCCAGTCACAAACTTGAAGGGGACAATCGAGATTTATACATACCATTGAAAAGTTCAATGAATCTCAAAGATCTAGGAATTTCAAACCAATTAAAACTTAATAATCTATTTCGTTTTTTCATGGTGGAAATTGGTAAATCATCACTTACCTACGTTCAAATATTTTACAATTGGATTACGACATCCCTCTTCGCAATTATAGAATATTGTTTTGGGTCTTAGCTTTAATATTTCATTTGAGTGTAATATTTAGGATTCTCATCAAATCAAAACTTTGTTTTTCTTCTTTTTCTGATGTCTATCACAAACAATGCTTCCAACCTAAATCCTTCAGGCTTTTTTCTCCCTCATGAACCTAGCCTATGTGGGAGGGTCATTTTCGATGGTTCGAACTTCAACGACTAGATTCGTAACATCAGAATCAATATTTGCTTTGAGAAAAAAGAATATGTCATGCATAAAGAGATTAAGGAGGTTGATGTAACCACTGCCACTTCTGCACAAATCGCTGAACACACTACTCATGAGAGGGATGCGATAAAGGTGTCGTATCTTACATCACTACCATGACTGTAAAGCTACAGAAGTCCTATGAAGCCTACTATCCCTATGAAATGTATAATGATTTGATGGAAAGATACCATCAAAGTGCTCGGCAGGAGAGGTATAAGATCATTGCCTCCATGATCACAACCAAAATGAACGATGGTGAACCCATCACGCCCTACTTGCAAAAGATGTAGAGATATGTGGACCACTTGCAAAAATTAAATGTCAATTTTGATAAAGTGTTGGCCATATATATAATTCTACACTATTTACCTTCTTGTTATGATCAGTTTCATATGACCTATCATATGAACAAGGAGGAGGTCACTCTTAGCAAGCTTTAAGGTCTTCTAAGGACTGGAGAAAGCAACCTGAAAGGCAAATCGATTGTGTCTACTCTTAGTACTACTGCTGCCCCTGTTCTAGCAATCGGACATGGGAAGGCAAAGAAGAGGAATGTTGATGGGTTTTGAGGATTCGAACACTCTTATGGTGTACATGCAACCCTAGAATCCTTGGATCTATCTTTTCTCTAGTATTCATGCAAATTTTATTTTCCACGGTTCTCATCCAAACTAGCATGGCATGGGGTACTTGTAACATAAAAACTAGTAGAATGACATACCTTTCTTGTAGCTTGCATTCCTTAAGACCTTGTCAGCCTAGCACCCCAAATGTGATGCCTAATATGTTTAACACAATACCACAATCTTGGAATAACTTGAGAGCAAAACACTTTCACTCAAAATCGGCTAGCCCTCCTTGTTCTTGTCTTAGTGGCCGATTTTGCTTACCATGAGGTCTTTATATAGTGTGTCACATGTAGGGCTACACCATGCAAACCCTAATGTGCATGACTTTTCATTTCCTCCATGATCCATGGGTATTAACCTCCATGGAGCACCCAATGGTCCTAGCCAAATCTAGTGAATCATGGACCATAAGGCCACTATACAAGAATGAATGATTTACAAATCAATCCCCATATATTTAATTAGTCTCATTTTGATCACAAAATTAATTCTTGATCAATACTAATTAAATAATATGATTTCATATTAATATATTAGAACTTATAATATATAAACAAATGGTAAGTGTCCTTTTCTCATTTTGTCTATCCAATTGTTATGATGCCATGCAACCCAAATGGACCATGACAAATCGGGTGAAGTACATACTAACTATATTTATGGACATAGACACCTTATCCAATAGTCTCCCACTTTGATAAATCTAATGACTATAGTTACAGGTATGACTTCAAGAACCAACCAACAATCATAGCTCTTTCAAAGTTTCGCGGAACTAAGATGGCCTGACATTTAAGATAAGTGATCATTTAATCCTCTGTTCTAGATATCAGTCGGACAAATACATGGAACAATGTCGTACTTATTGTCCAACAATTTGTATCCCGATTTCTGATTTGTTTGACATAGAAATAAACTGAACACATCAATTTGGTTTTGACTGGGCACGACACATAGGTCAAAACAAAATCATCAGGGGCCCAGATATCACTTTTAATCCTCCAAAGATTGAAAGGAATGGATAAAATTCGACTCATATGCGTGTACTAACTACCTGTTGAATCATGCACAAAAGTATGTTTTATAACATCGAGTTACTGATGCATTTTCGTACAATCAATGCACAACCAACTCATATCTCTAGGTTTGAAGACTTATATGATATTACTATCTCACAATCACTCGAGATAAATGTCATGAAGTGATACAAGTGAACGTGGGTTTAATCCAATACTCAGAACTTATGAGCACTCGTGAATGTTGTAGCAATTTTTGCTATGTCTAACATATAGACATCTACAAGCCAAAGTCATGATAGTCTTAACTCATACCTACTTCCAACATATAACAGACTGTGGAGAGTTTGAATAAAGTAATTATTCTGGAAGTCAAAATATGCAAAATTGAGACAATAGTAAACAATTGACACAAGATAGCAACACTTTACTTATAAATAAACAAAAACTTTTATTTAATCATCAAATGTCAATTACATTTTACAAGTTTCAAAAATAGCTATCTAATCTATAAAACTAATATCATCCTTCAGCTCAATGCGCCTCACATGCTGCAACAACTTAACCCTACATAGTTCCTTCGTGAGGGGAGCTGTTGGGTTCTCATCTGATGATACCCTCTTTACCACAAGGACTCCTTCTTCTATACGATGTCTAATGAAGTGGTATTTTCTTTCGATGTGCCTGGATCTGCCGTCATCCCTTGGTTCCTTAGCTAAGGCAATTGCACCCTCATTATCACAGAAAATTCCATAGGCTCCTAAATAGCTGGTACAACTCCAAGGTCTCCAATGAAGTTCTTTAGACATATTGCCTCTTTTGCTACCTCGCTTGCTGCTATGTACTCTGATTCGCAAGTTGAATCAACTACCGTTTCCTGCTTGAAACTTTTCCATGTAATTGCTGCTCCATTTAGGGTAAAGACCCATCCCAACTGAGATCGGAAATTATACCTATCAGTCTGGAAACTAGCATCACTATTCCCCACTACTCTCAAGTCATCACTCCCACCAAGGGTAAGGACCCAGTCCTTAGTCCTCCGTAGGTATTTGAGAATATTCTTTACTACAGTCCAATGAGCCTTGCCCGAATTCCATTGATATCTTTTGACCATGCTCAAAGAAAAGGCTGCATCAAGGCAAGTACAAGTCATAGCATACATGATCAAGCCTATAGCAGAAGCATATGGTACTCGACTCACCTCAACTATCCCAGTCTCTGTACTCGGGCTCTGAGTTTTTCTTAGTTTGGCATTACTCCGGATTGGTAAGTCGCCTTTCTTGGAATCCTACATGCTGAACCTCTTCAGCGCCTTATCCAAGTAGGTACTTTGACTATGTCCAATTAGTCTCTTACTCTTGTCTCTCAAAATCCTTATCCCTAGGATATACGCAGCTTCTCCAAGGTCCTTCATAGAGAAACACTTCCCAAGCCAAGATTTAACCTCCTACAAGGTTAGGATGTCATTCCCTATGAGTAGTATGTCATCCACATACAATACCAAAAAGCTAACTATACTCTCATTATCCATAACATAAAAACATGACTCATCTTTGCTCCTTGAAAAACCAAACTCTTTGACTTTCTCATCGAAACAAATATTCCATTTGTGAGATGCCTGTTTCAATCCTTATATGGATTCCTGAAGCATATACACTCTATTAGGGTGCTTTGCATCAACAAAACCCTCTGGTTGACTCATGTAAACATCCTCAGCTAATTTTCCATTAATGAAAGAGGTTTTGATATCCATTTGCCATATTTCAAAATCATGAAATGCAACTATTGCTAACATAACCTTAATAGACTTGATCTTCACTACTGGTGATAAGGTCTCATCATAGTCAACTCCTGGAGATTGAGTAAAGCGCTTCGCAACCAGTCGTGCTTTATAAGTGTGTACATTCCCATCCATGTTGGTCTTCTTCTTGAAGATCCATTTGCACCCGACCGTGTTACTACCCGGTACATTGTCAACCAAGTTCCAAACATGATTGTAATACATGTACTGAATCTCGCTGTCCATGGCCTCTTTCCAGTTGGCGGACTCAGGGCGTACCATGGCTTGCTTAAAGTTGTTAGGTTCATCCATATTTACAAGTGTACTATCACTTATAAATGTATCACCTTCCACATTAATATGTACACTATAATAATGCTCATGTGGATTCCTAATTCTTATGGAACGCCTCATACGTACAGACTCATCAACATGAGTTTCATCCTCAGGTTGATTGCTAGGTTTTGAGGTTCCTTCACCGCTTGACTCTTGAAGCTCTTCAAGGTCAATTTGCCTCCCACTGTTTCCTTGGCTTATAAAATCTCTCTCGAAAGACCCCTCTTCTTGCCACAAAGACCACATTTTCACGTGTTCTGTAGAAGAGGTAACAAAAGGATTGTTGTGGGTAGCCGATGAAAATACACCGCTCACTACGAGGTTCGAGCTTTTCCTGAGTCTCACATCTCACGAAACCACGCAACCCCAAATCTTGATGTGGTCTAAATTAGGGACTTTCCCAGTCCACGTCTCATGAGGTGTTTTGACAACATTCTTGGTAGGGACTAGATTTAGGATATGGGCGGAAATCTCTAAGCCATACCCCCAAAATGAGGTTGGTAATGAAGCTCGACTTATCATGGAACGAACCATGTCTGAAAAGGTTCGATTTCGCCTCTCAGCCACACCATAAAGCTCTGGTGTTCTGGGAGGTGTCAATTATGAAAAAATACACATTCCTTAAGATAGTCAAGGAACTCTGTACTAAGATACTATCCTCCTCGATCAGATCGGAGCATCTTAATGTTCCTACCCAGTTGATTCTCCACTTCTGGTTTAAACTCTTTGAACTTTTCAAATGTTTCTAACTTATGCTTGATTAATTAGACATAACCATATCTACTGTAATCATCTATAAAATTCGCATAGAAGCGGTTGGCATCCCTAGAGGCGGTTCTGAAGGGTCCACACACATCCGTATGTATGAGGTCCAACAAACCTTCACCCCTAGCACAAGTACTAGTGAAGGGTGACTTTGTTATTTTTCAAAGCAAACAAGACTCGCAATTATCATATGAACTTAAGTCAAATGACTCCAAGACTCCAGTGTTTTGGAGTTGGCCTATGCTCTTCTTGTTGACATGTCCAAGACGACAATGCCACAAGCATGTCTTATCTAAACTAGTGGAAGAATCGGTATACAATACTTTATTTCCTAAGTTATCTACAGCCGACACAGGTTCATATACACCATCACAAGGTAATGCTTTAAAATAAAGAACATTATTATAAAAATCATTAATACGCCACATTCATTATCAAATGAAAAAGTAAATCCTTGTTTGTAGAAACCGTGAAAATAAATAATATTTCTCGCCATTTCGGACGAGTAACAACACTTATTCAAGTCTAACACTAACCTACTACTTAGCAACAAAGAATAAACTCCAATATTGGTGACATGTGAAGCTTTCCTATTCCCCATGATCACGTTTATCTTTCCGTGCTCCACATCCTCACTTCTTCTTAGTCCCTACAAAATAAGAACATATATGAATACCACAACCTGTATCAAGGACCCAATAATTAGTATGTGTTGAGCTATTCGATAATATATGGTAAATACTTGCATGGGTAGGTTTGACCTTCCCATCCTTAACATCTTGCAGGTACTTGGGGCAGTTTCGTTTCTAGTGCCCCTTATCATGACAATAAAAGCATTCAGCTTCCTTTGTGTTGGAAGAAGGAGTGACAGAACCACCTTTGGTTCCACTCGAAGAGGAGCCATCAAGAGACTTTCCGTTGGTACCCTTCGAAGGGGTCTTCCTCTTCTTCCCTTTACTTTTCCCGATTGCCTAGAATAGGGGCAGTGTTAGGAGTAGGGGTAGTAACAATTGATTTACCTTTGAGACCAGTTTCGGCGGTCTTCAAAAGTCCTTGAAGCATGTTGAGTGTGACCTCCTCCTTGTTCATATGATATGTCATTCGTAACTGATCATAATAAGTAGGTAAGGAGTGCAGTATGATGTCAATAGCCAACTTTTCATTTTCAACTTCACATTCAACTTCAGCAAACGGTCCACAAAGCTTTGCATTTTATCATGGAAGAGATGATTTCATACCTCTCTTGACGAGCACTCTGATGGTAGCGGTCCATCAAGTCCATGTGCATCTTAAAAGGGTAAAAGTCCTCATAGCACTTCTGGAGTTCAACTGTCATTGTGGCCAACACGATACATGCCACTTTGGTGGTATCTCTCTCATGTGCCCTAAAGTCAGCGATCTCCTCTGGAGTAGCAGTAGACTCATTAATTTATTTTAGATCCTTGTCGATGACATATTCCTTGTCCTCGTACCGCGTGACATTTCTGATGTTCCTGATCCAATCATTAAAATTTGAACCATCAAAGATGACTCTCCTACAAAGGTTCATGAGAGAGAAGGAGCCGATAGGGTTTGAGCCTGAAGCAACATTGTTAGAAGACATCTGAAAAGAAGAAAGACAAGTTTAGATTAGATATAGGATCCTTAATAAGACACCCAAATGTAATATTAAGTCTAACTAGGACCCAACACAATACTTTGTAACTTGGAAGAGGGATGCCATAATCCAAGCTATAAAATATTTGAAGGTAGTTGAATGACAATTCACCAATTTCCACCATGAAAAACGAAATAGGTATTAGGTTTCAATTGGATTGATACTCCTATATTCTTTTGAGATTGATTGAACTTTTCAATGGCATGTTTGAATATCAATTTTGCCCTCTCAAGTTTGTGACTGGGATGTCGAGGATCACAAACAAGGTGTGAATAACCATGCAAATTAAATTAGTACCCTTAATCTTTATCACCTAATAAATGTGTCGGTTACCCACACGTGCTCCACTGATCTATGATAAACATTAAGCCACCCTTTGCCACTCTTACTAGTCCATGTCAGTGTGTCGGTTACCCACATACGCTCCACTAACGACTTGGTAAGGTATAAAGTGTAATTTCATAGGTTAGCATCAATTTCACATTTTCCTAAAGTAACTAAGAATGGGAATTTATAAAAACTTTAGTTACTTTATCATTATACTTTTAATGAGAATTATTGTCCTTGTTCTACCCATTCAGCTAACAACCCTCCACCAGTCAAGGAAGTTGTAACAACGTAAATTTGCAAAACAACTTTTCACTTTAAAAGTATAATTTCATTCATGATATTATCAAATCTCAATGTATCACAGGACAACTCCATAAACAAATCCCAAGATCACAATACATAAAAACTTTGCAAGTGTGTACAGATCATGCAGGCGCCTTCCCGCAATCCTCACTGGTACCTGAAACACAAAGCACACAACACGGTAAGAATGAATGCTTAGTGAGTTCCCCAAAATACCACATAGAACACATACGCCAGTCGAGGCTATAGTACAACCCTCCGGTCGATGTGTCTCAGCCAGACCCTCCGGTCCCGTAGCTCATTGGACCCTCTGGTCCGGTCACAGCTCGTTGGACCCTTTGGCCCGGTCTATATCGTTGGACCCTCCGGTCCAGTCTATACAACACATAGTGTACATATATCAAAATGCACATAATATCATACATACACATAGCACACAAGACCCTCTCATCTACACATGGATACCACACTAGGTAATGTATAGTGAGAAGACTCACCTCAAATGAAGTCGAATAAACTCTCATGCTCAACGTCCCAACCTAGCCTCCTCCTATCATCCAAATAACATTCATGATCAATACCCTCTCATAGTCTCATCTCTAAAGATTGCGTAGAAGGCCATTCTACCCCTCCCTAAACTCTCTTTAATCAGCTTGAACAAAACCCTAAGGTCAACTAAAGTGCTCATGGGCGACTCGGCGAGTCCATGCGGATCCTCTGAATCCTTCTAGTCTCACTTGGCACGTTGAGTCATCCCTTCACTCGACGGGTTACTCCTGTCACGAATCGAGGGGCAACCCAGACTCGACTCGTCGAGTCCACTTTTGGACTCAGCGAATTGCTTCCATGATCACACCCAAATGACCTTCTGAGGTCAGATCTGCTTCTCTAACCTATAGATCTGCCCTTCCCATACACAATAATCGCATAAAGGTCCAATCTTGACATTCATGCAACGAATACAAGGCTTTCCTTCGTGAAATGGCCTCTAAAATGGAAACATAGTCTCATTCCTCTATGAACCAACATAAAGCAGAATGGATAAGGCCCAATGGACCTTTAAAGGTCCAGATTCAGAGTCTGACACTCGAAGGGACAACATACTCAACAATTCAAGCCAATAAAGGGTATAGAAAACCCTAAAATTCAATGATCCTTAAACAAAACAGAAAAAGGATCGATTCGCTACCTCAACACTATAGATCTAAGCTTGGAAACCACGGATTAACAATCCTCTTGACCTCCTCTAGATAGAAACACCTTCTTCTTTGTAAAGCAACACCAAATAGGATTAAAATGGCTTTCTCTCTCACACAACTCACTCAAGCTCTCTAGGGTTTCTCTCTTTAGACTGCTAGCCGCAAATGAGGGCTACAAGGACCCTTAAATACGACACATGCCCAAAGATTTAGGGTTTTCTGTCGTCAGCCGACTCGTCGAGTCACCTTGTCGACTCGTCGAGTCCATTCATTAGTCCAGTCAACAAATCGCGATCCTACTCAACGAGTCTAGGCGTCGAATCGCCGAGTCCCTCTCCCTAACTCAAAATAAATGAATAACATAGAATACCTGAGAATCTGGATGTTACAATTCTCCCCCACTAGAATCAGACTTTGTCCTCGAAGTCTCGCTCTACAAACAACTCTGGATGCCACTCCCGCATCTCCAACTCCGTCTTCCAAGTCAGCACAGACCCTCTTCGATGTTGCCACTGTACCTGAACCAGGGGCATCTCCTTTTGTTTGATTAATGTCTAAGTCCATAACTATAATTGGTAAGACTTGACCTGACCCGACATGTTCCATTTGGGTTGCATGGCATCATGCATTTGGATAGACTAGAATGAGAGAAATAACACTTCGGGTTTGTTAATATATTATAAGTTCTAATGTATTAATAAGATTATTTAATTATTGATCAAGAATTAGTCTAGGATTAATTAATTGATCAAAAGAAGACTAATTAAATATATGGGTTAATTTTGTAAATCATACATACTTGTATAGTGGGTTAATGCTTCATGGATTGTCAAGTTGGGATAAAACCCATAAGATGCTCCATGGATGCTACATGGTGTATTTGAAACCATGGATCCAAGGAAATGGAAAGCCATGGCAATTAGGGCTTACCCTAATTGTCACTAACTATATAAGCATCTTATTGTTGAAAAAATCGGCGACTATGTGTGAGAATGAAGGGCTAGCCGATTTCATGAAGTGTGTATGTTCTCTCAAGTTATTCCAAGTGCATTTGGTGTTCTGTGAACAATTTGAGGTGTCACACTTGGGGCACTAGGCACTGAAGCTTCATGAAGACATTCTACATCAAAGAGGTATGTAATTCTAACTTTATATATTCATATGAATCAATGATATTATGTTAGTTAGGATGAATACCTTAGAAAGTTCATATTTGCATGTATAATAGAGAAAACATAGATCCAAGGTATTTACGGTTGTATGTACACTTAGGAGTGTTAGAATGCTCAAAAACCAATAGTGGTATCAGAGCCTAGGCTTGCTTTCTCTTATACTTGATGCAAACAGATTTTTCGAAGCTAAGAATCTATCAGGACCTAAAAATCGACGAGTTCTGGTAGAAAACTCGACGAGTTCATGTATTAGAGCATGAACTCGACGAGTTCCATGAAGAACTCGACGAGTTTGGCCTCCAGACAACATATCTTCGTGGTTTTTGGCTGGAATTGGACTATGAACATTACCATAAGCTGTTTTTGAACTTATAAACTTGTTTTTGATGTGGTAATGTTCATGATAATCCAATTTCAAAGATAATTGTCAATAAATTCATGTTTTATATTAGTTTAAAACTTATGCTAATTACATGAAAAAGTTTGATTTGAATTATCTTTGTTCATATGAGTTGCTTAGATTAAAAGATAAGTTAATTGATTTTGTGTTTTCAATCCATTTTAATCTAAGAGATGATTCTAAAATGTGTTTATGTAACTTGTCCTCAAGTTACATGAAAGGTCACATTCAAGTTTCTTAAAACTCATAAAAGATGGCAAAGGTTACAAAATGAAGAGTCTTGTTCTCATTAAATGGTTTTATGACTCCATAACTCGCCCTCAAGTTATGGAGGTTGAAGAGTCACTTCATTAAGTAATAAAATGTGTAACCTTAATTAAATCCATAAGTTACAAAATAAAGAAGAAGAGTTACATTCTTTAATAGTTTAAAGTCTTCAATAACTTATCCTCAAGTTATGGAACTTGAAGAGTTTTTGGATTAGAACTACTTTAAACTCATAAGTTATGGAATTAATTAGTTTTGAATATTTTCAAAACATGCCCTCAAGTTTGGGAATTTGAAAAGTTTTCACTTATGAATAGTTTAATTCCATGTTAGCCCTTAGAATTTTAAAAGTTAAAATTCAACCCTTATAATTTATAATGATATAAGTTAATGATATTTAAATATATGTATAAGAGTAAAGTCTGTCTTACCGTTAGTAGGCCTCATTCACGAAGCCGATCTATAAGGGGGGTAAAAGGGTACTGCCTATAAAATGGCAGTTTAATGGGTGTCCACTCTCACCCACTGCTTCCTTGACTAGTGGAGGGTCGGTAGCCAAACGGGTAGGACAAGGACTATAATTCTCCCTTCATTAAAAGTATTAATGATAAATACTAACTAACTAAACCTTTTATAAATACCCAATCTTAGTTACTTAGGAAAATGTGAATAAGGTGCTAATCCATGAAATTACACTTTGCACTTTGTTTAAGTCGGTTAGTGGAGCGTGTGTGGTTAACCGGCACACTAACTCGTATTAAACAAGGTAGGCAAAGGGTAACTTAATGTTTATCATAGTATCAATGGAGCGTGTGTGGTTAACCGACACATCGATTGAGGGGTAAACACTTAAGGGTACCAAGTATATTTGCATAGTTACTTCACACCTTGTTTTGTGATCCTCGGCATCCCAGTCACAAAAACTGAAGGGCACACTCGAGATTGAAACATGTCATTGAAAAGTTCAGTGAATCTCAAAAGGAACTAGGAGTTTCAAAACCAATTAAAACCTAATATTACATTTCGTTTATCTTGGTGGAAATTGGTCAATCGTCATTCACCTACCTTCAAATACTTTATAGCTTGGATTACGGCATCCCTCTTCCAAATTATAAAAGTATTGTGTTGGGTCCTAGCCTTAATATTTCATATTAGGTGTTATATTAGGAACTTTAAATCAACTATCTTGAATATCTCCCAAAAGATGTCTAGTTCAGACTTCTATGATCTTCCCAAATCTCTTGGAACTTCACTTCCTCCACCTCCTCCAATTATTCTCCTAACCCACAAGTTCTTAAAAATTCTAAGGTCACTCATGCCCTACTGGCAAGCAAAGGTCTATGTGTGATCACATCTTGGAGATGTAGTCATATATTGACAAGCTGAGAGAGTTGGGTGTCAAAATCTTAAGAAAGTTGGTGGCTCAACTACTTTCTAAGTCACATAGTGAGTTCCTTTGGGGCTCCTATGAAACATACTATGACAACACCCTTAATGATCTTATCTATTTGCTAAGATCTGCTTTCAAAACTTTATGGACATTGAGAATGATGACATTGGATATCCAGTAAAGCTCTCTCTTCCCAATGGAAAGGGATTGTCCATAGTCAACTCAATTGACCAAATGGGAAAGAGAGAGGCTAAGTCTTAGATAGTCCCATTATCAAGGGTCCATTGCAAAAGGAAGGGGCATTGGTTGCGAAGCTGTCAAATTTACCTAAGGATGTTAAAGTCAATAAGTTTGACTCTACTTCAGGTAAAGTCCATTCTCTAACTCTATTAAGTTCCCACTTGGAGATTCTTATTACATGATGTGACTAGGTCACATGTTGGTGGTTAAGAATCAAAGGAAAAGTGTAGAAACTTAAAAGAAGTATATGCAGATTCTGATCGCGAAGATGGATTGCACTTGCATGGTTCGGTGATCAAAATTTTTGGACTGTTACTTAAGAGTTATGATATATATATATATATATATACATATATATATATATATATATATATATTGCCTAGGAATAGATAACAACAAGTTTTCATATGGATTGTAAGGATAAGTTTTTTCCGGAAAGTTTTAAAATAAAAGGTAAATCTTTTGATTTTAGTTTTTTTTTTGTATCCTTACAATGGCGTTTGTGGAAAATTGTTGCTTATTCGATTCCACTGATAGCAATATTGGAAAGTGAATTTGATTCTCTCATTTGTGGTAATGTCTAAATTTACCAAATAAGTAAAGATTCTCATCACCCAAGGTTTCAATTAGACTAAGACTTGGAATCGTGCAAGTTGTATAGCATGATGGTTGAGAACTTTCAAGCATTGGAAAATTTAAGACTAACTACTTATTCACATGGATGTGTGAATCAAGTAAAGGGCTAAGGGATAGAGTACACATTCTTGTGCACTGGTTAAGTCCACCACAAAAGATCGATAAGACTATTCGTCATAATTTACTATAGCTCAGTAAATATGGTTATACTTACAAGCTTAAGTGTAATTCTGAGACATTGGAAAAGGTTCCAATGTATGACAGAGCGAATAAAAAGAATCAACTTAGGCAGAAAGATAAAAGTTTCTCAAATCTGAAAAGATGGGAGAGTACTTTAGTATCATGTTTTAAGACCATCTCAATTATTTTGAGACCTTATCTCAATTCATCCTCTAAGTGGATTCTGATAGTTAAGAAGAGTAGTTATGAATTGTTGAAGTGGTTAAATCAAGAAGACGAGTCATACTTCGTTCCAAAACAAGTCTTAGAGTTATACTCCAAGATTGTAACTTGAGTGACATATCTTAAAGGAAGGTTTCTTAACACATGTCAAATGTAAGAGTAAAAGTATCCTACTCTTGTACATTTGAAATTGGTAAGTTGTGATGTTTTGGATAAAACAAAGACCAACTAAGGCCAATTTTGTGAAGTGTTTGTCTTGATTAGAATCCACACTATCACTTGAATATCTGATAAGAAAGTCTTATATGTCAAGAGGACAGTGGGAGTCTTAAAGGTCTTGAAAGTCTCAAGAACTAATCAAGAATAAAACCTGAAGTTCTTCACTAGCACACGACTTGAGGTTTATAACCTATCGTGTTGACATATTCTGTGCCCATTCCAATTAAAGTTGGCTTTGCATATGAGTTCTTAGAGTTCTTAATTGGTTGCATAACAACTTGGAAGCAATGGCAGGCCCTTGAGTTTCCAGATGGCAAGAAATTAATATTGAGTTCAGTTCATATGAGTTTGGATTTGTCATTATCCTTGTCTTGTGACTATGGTTTTGACAATTCACGTGGATAAGAACACATACACCACTAAATCTAAGTATCATAAGGTTTCTCTCCGATTCATGAAAATGATGGTGAGAAAACAGTTTCACTAAGTAGATTTTAGCTAGATAGCAATTGTGATATTTGCATTCTCAAAGTTGTTAGTGGAGCGTGTGTGGTTAATCGGCACACTAAGACGGACTTGTGAGAAGTGGAAAAGGTCTAAACAATCGAGACTATAATTACGGCATCCCTTTTTCATAGTTCTTAAAATTGTTTAGACACACCTGTGAGCTATCTAAGATAAGGTGTATGATATTCACAAAGTTTTATCAAAGCAATCTAGTATCAGAAATCTGAACTTTGGTAAGAAAGTCAATAAAGTATTGATTTCTAGAAGTCCAACTGATTTCTGAGTACATGTCAAAGCTAGTGGGAGCATAAGTGTTATGCTAATAATCATCATGTTAGTGGTAGCATGATAATTATGATAAAGGTTGCAAGTTAGCAATGTTAATTATAGAAAACAAAAGGTTTCAATTGGGAAAAAGTTGTTTTGCTCTAATTAAGGGAGAGGAAATTATACTTCATCTCAAATCTAAAAGCTTAGATTGAGGTTTTAATCGTATTTAGTCAAGTATATATATGAATGTTATGTTGGCATGGCTCAACATAAGAAAATTCTATATATGGGTCCATTATTTGCGTTCTAAACATTGATTATGATTACGACATCCCTTTTCATAATCTGAATTATGAGAACTTGGCAAATTGAAATGAAAATATTATAGCAAAAGACTAGCTAAGTCTTTATGTGAGACATCATGAATCATGTCCCATATGCTTTGGATATAGGATCGATTACATGTTCTATATTCATCCTTTCTAAAATTTTCCAAAAGCTTGGGGCGTTAAGAAGGGGAAAGGTCTAGAATTGGATATGACTAAAAGGATTAAACAATTGTCGAGGACAATCTAAGGTTTACCAAAGATTATTTATTCAAGTACAGTTGGATGTATAGTGTTAACTGTTCGAAGGACCATATTGACATATTTTGCAAAAAAGGCAACTCTTGTTTAGAAGGGATAGTCAAAAGGGGAATATGGAAATGATCCTATAAGTGGAAGTTGTTCTATAAATCTGTGTAAGATTAGGAAACTTAATGCAAGAAGGTTGTTTCCAAGGAGTTGATATTCTTTGGAATGCTCTATAATGTTTGTTGTCAAGTCTTTGTGACTTTGTGCATAATCATTACAAGAGGATCAATGCATATACGTTTAGAATCTAATAGATTTCAGTAAATGGCATGAATTTGGAATTCTTGCATTTGCAGTAAGGATTTGGGACTGTGAAATGAGAATCATTGGAGTTATGTTCAATTGGTCTATTTCGCAAAGTAAAGATCATAGACAAACATAGTATGCATGCTTGGTGTGTAGAATGATTAGTGTTTAGAAAACATAGTGTACATGCTTGGAGCATGGGACAACTATTGTTTTAATTCAAGAATAAAGTTGATAGCTGAAACAGTATGCAATGAATAATGTGTAATCATATGGTGATAAATAAAAGGTGTTTTATTTATATTCATAAGTTCTGAGACCATATTGGATTCAATTATTCTTGAGTTTCATTTTGTAGGTTTTGACTTACAAAATAACTAGGTCGTTCTTCCTGATTGACTAAGTTATTCAAACCATCCACAGTCGGTCTTATGTTGGAAGTAGATATGAATCAAGACTGTCATGGGTTGGCTTGTAGAGGTCCAAGTTGGTGGACAAAGTTGTGCTACAACACTCATGAGTACTCATAAATTCTGAGCATTCAATTGAACCCACGCTCATTGGAATCACTTCATAGATTTTATCCTGAGTGATCAGGAGACGATAATATCTTATATTCTATGAGTTGTTACTATGAGTTGGTTATACATTGATTGCACAAAAACGCATTGGTAACTCCATGTTATAAACCATGCCTTTGTGTATGATTCAACAAGTAGTAGAACAAGCCATATGATTCGAATTTTATCCATTCCTTTTACCTTCGGGATAAAAGCGATATCTGTGGGCCCCTCTATGATTTGGTGATGACAAATGTAAGTGCTCGGCCGGGCCTGGACTGATTTGATTTATTCAATAAGTCAGTCGTCATAATTGGAAATCGGGAAACAACAAATGGACAGAGAGAATGATTATAACCCATGTCTCAATCCATATGATATCTTGAATGGAGTAATATATGATCCCTTATCTAATGGACAAGTCATTGACGAAGGTCAGAAATCATTGACATGGTCATAGTTCGACAAAAGCGTGTGAGGGCTATGATTGCCAGTCGATTCTTGAAGTCATACTTGCAATAATAGTTTTAGACTTATCCAAGTGAGAGACTGTTGGATTAATGTCCAAGTCCATAACTATAATTGGTAAGACTTGACCCTACCCGACATGGTCCATTTAGGTTGCATGGCATCATGCATTTTGATAGACTAGAATGAGAGAAATAACACTTAAGATTTGTTAATATATTATAATTCTAATATATTAATAAGATTATTTAATTAGTATTGATCAAGAATTAATCTAGGATTAATTAAGTGATCAAAAGAAGACTAATTAAATATATGGGTTGATTGTGTAAATTATCCATACTTGTTTAGTGGGCTAATGCTTCATGGATTGTAAAGTTGGGCTAAAACCCATAAGATGCTCCATGGATGCTACATGGTGTACTTGAACCCATGGATCTAAGGAAATGGAAAGCCATGACAATTAGGGCTTACCCTAATTGTCACTAACTATATAAGCATGTTATTGTTTACAAAATCGGCGACTATGTGTGAGAAAGAAGGGCTAGCCGATTTCATGAAGTGTGTATGTTCTCTCAAGTTATTCCAAGTGTATTTGGTGTTGTGTGAACCATTTGAGGTGTCACACTTAGGGCACAAGGCACTCAAGCTTCATGAAGACATTCTACATCAAAGAGGTATGTAATTCTAACTTGATATATTCATATGAATCAATGTTATTATGTTAGTTAGGATGAAAACCTTGGAAAGTTCATATTTGCATGTATAATAGAGAAAACATAGATCCAAGGTATTTAGGGTTGCATGTACACTTAGGAGTGTTAGAATGCTCAAAACCAAACACCTTGTTCCTCAGAACCTTGATCTTTCGATCCACAATTGCGACTGGTCTCTCAACGTAGTTAAGGCCCGCATCCACTTGAATATCCTCCAACGGTACCACCGCCGACTCGTCAGCTATACACTTCCTTAACTGAGACACGTGGAAGGTATCATGTATCTAGCTCAACTCCTCAGGTAGCTCCAAACGATACGCTACCCTGCCCACCCTAGCAGTCACCCTGATAGGACCAATGTACCAGGGCCCTAGCTTTCCCCTCTTCTAGAATCGTACACTCCTTTCCAAGGAGATACCTTTAGGAGTACGAAGTCTCCCACCTGGAACTCGAGTTTGGACCGTCGCCTATCTGCATAAATCTTCTAGAGACTCTAAGCTGTCAACAACCTCTGTCTGACCTGTTGTATCTGCTCAGTCGTCTGAAGCACTATCTCTGTGCTACCCATCACTTATTGCCCTACCTCTTCCCAATAGATGGGAGTCCGACACCTCCTCCCATACAACAACTCGAAGGGAGGCATACCAATCCTAGAATGATGGCTGCTGTTATAGGAAAACTCAGCCAACAGAAAATACATGTCCCAACTTCCTCCGAAGTCCAATACACATGCTCGAAGCATGTCCTCGATTCTTTGAATCGTCCGCTCACTCTGTCCGTCCGTCTGTGGGTGGTAGGTGGTACTGAAACGCAATCTCGTGCCCAACTCCTCATGGAACTTCTTCTAGAACCTGGAAGTGAAACGTACATCTTGATCTGACACAATTGAGATCGGCACTCCATGCCACGATACCACCTCTCTCACATACAACTCTGCCAACCTCTCAGCGGAAGAGCTCTCACTAGTAGCAAGAAAGTGAGTGCTCTTCGTCAGTCGGTCGACAATCACCCAAATTGCATCGACGCCCCTCGCAGTCCTCGACAATTTGGTGATAAAATCCATAGAAATCTATTCCCAATTCCACTAGGGAATCTCAAGTGGCTGCAACTTGCCATGAGGATGCTGGTGCTTAGCCTTAATCTTGCGACAGGTCAAGCACCTCTCAACGAACCACGCAACATCCCCTTCATACAGAGCCACCAATAGTCTCTCTTCAGACCCAAATACATCTTAGTGGCCCCGGGATGGATCGAGAACCTCGATCTATGCGCCTCCTCCATCAATATGGTACGTGCCCCACCTGTAAACGGCATCTAAATCCTATCCTGAAAGGTTATAAGCCCACGGCTATCGGTAACGAACTCAGACACCTGCCCGATCACCCGCTCCATCTTGCGGTTCTCTGGTTTCATGGCTTCTGTCTGGGCCTCCCGAATGGTATCCAACACCGGAGTCATCACCTTCAACCTCATATAAACATCTCGTATCGGGGCACTCTCCGCATTACAGCTCAGGGAATCAGCTACAACGTTAGCCTTGCCCGGGTGGAATAGGATCTCATAATCATAATCCTTTACCACATCCAACCATCTCCTCTAATGCATATTCAGGTTGGGCTGATCCATCAAATACTTCAAGATCTTGTGGTCCGTGTATAAGGTACACCGAACGATATACAAATAGTGACGCCAGATCTTGAGGGCGAACACCACTGCCCCCAATCGTGCGTGGGATACCTCGTCTCATGAGGCTTCAGTTGGCACGATGCGTATGCTATCACGTGCCCTCTCTGCATCAGCACCGCACCCAACCTCGATATTAATGTGTCACAATATACCACAAAATCCTCCATTCTCTCCAAAAGGTCTAAAACCGGGGCTTAACATAACCTCTGGCAAAGTGTCTCGAACGGGGCCTACTGCTCAGGACCCCAACTAAAAGTCGCGCCCTTCCGAGTCAACCTGGTGAAAGGAACAACAATCTTGGAGAAATCCTTCATAAATCTCCGATAATAGCCGGCCAACCCCAAAAAACTCCTGATCTCGGTAGGGGATCTCGACACCTCCCAACTCATCACTACCTCAATCTTGGACGGGTCAACCAATATTCCATTATGATTTACGAGATGCCCTAAGAACTGGACCTCTCATAACCAAAAATCACACTTGGAGAATTTGGCGTAAAGCCTCTCCAATCTCAAAACACCGAGAAACTCTCTCAAATGCTCCTCATGCTGCTCTCTGGATCTCGAGTACACCAATATATCATCGATGAACACGATCACAAATAGATCCAACATCGGCCTGCACACCCTGTTCATGAGATCCATGAATGTAGCCGGTGCATTGGTGAGCCCAAAAGGCATCACCACGAACTCGTAATGCCCATAACGAGTACTGAACGCCATCTTATGGATATCCTCATCACGCACTCTTATCTGATGATATCCAGACCTCAATTCAATCTTGGAGAACCAAGACGCTCCTTGCAACTGATCGAACAGATCATCAATCCTCGGTAAGGGGTAACAGTTTTTGACCGTCAACTTGTTCAACTCCCGGTAATCAATGCACATCCGATGTGAACCACCCTTTTTCTTGACAAAAAGAATTGGTGCTCCCCACGGCGAGCTACTTGGTCAAATGAATCCCTTCCCAACAACTCCTAAAGCTGTGAGGATAACTCATGCATTTCTAGCGGCGCAAGGCGATAGGGTGCCTTGGCAATTAGCGCTTCTCCTGGAACTAAATCAATGCAAAACTCCACCTGCCTCTCGGGAGCCCGACAACTCCTCGGGTAAAACGTCTGGGAACTCTCGCACTATCGGTACATCATCAAACAAACTTTGCCTCCCCGTGGCCACTCGTCTGTCCATCACATAGGCCGCAAAACCATTACATCCCTGCTGCAGACTCTGCCTCGCTCTAGCAGCCGAACAAAATGCTGACCCAGAATGGGTACCCTCGCCGTACACCGTAAGAACTCCCCCACTAGGGTCTCGTATGGTCACCAACTATCGCTCGCAGTCGATAACCGCTCCAAATCTTCTTAGCCAGTCCATGCCTACGATGACACAGACATCCCTCATCGCCATCGGGACCAGATCTATCGGAAACTCAACATTGATAATCTCGAGTACACACCCTCGAATCACATCAGTGGCGTACATTGCTCGGTCGTCAGCTATGGAAACTCATAGAGTTCGACTCAACGCCTCTCGACGGATACTGATGTGCTGACTAAAGGCTAGCGACACAAAAGATCGACTCGCACCCGAGTCAAATAACAGCAAAGCAGGTACAGAACTCACAAGAAAAGTACATACACATATCATAAAATAAGTAGAATATCTCAAGCTCAAAATAAATAGATGAAAGATTACATACCAACCACAACATCGGGCGCTGCGCAGACCTCCTCCGCTGTCAACTGGAAGGCTCTCCCGCAAGCCTTTGGTGTCTCGGCCTTTACTTCTTGGGTCTCGGTGGCTCTAGCAGCAGGTGCATATCCCTACGCCGATCCCTACAGCAGCTGTGGGCACTCGACCTTCCGATGGCCAGTCTGGTTGCAATGAAAGCAAACCGAGAATCCCTTGGGGCAAACCCTCGCAAAATGCCCATCCTTCCCACACTTGTAACATACCCCAGCTCTGCATGCCCCTCATGGCTCTTGCCGCACTTCCCACAAGCGCGGCCCTTCGGACCCCAAGATCTTGAATCAGGAGGCTTTGCCCGCTTGGCTGCTGGCTGAGACTGAGACGGCCGCCGATCCTTTCCCTGAGACTCTGCCTCCTCCATGGCCTGAGACTCCAACTCAATCTCCCTCTTCCGAGCATTTTCCTGAAGCTTGGTAAATGTCCGGTACGTCGATTTTGCCACAAACTCGCGAATATCACGCCTCAGAATGCTTAGATATTGGCTCATATGCATCTGCTCAGTAGACACCTACTCAGAGCAGAACATCGCCCTCTCATGAAACTTCCTGGTGATCACAGTAATAGAATCAGTGTCCTGCTTGAGGGACAAGAACTCCTGAGCCAGCCATTCCCTCTCTACTGTGGGAACGTACTCATCACGAAACATAGTGGTGAACCTCTCCCAGTTCATAGCAGTAAGCTCATCAGGGGTGAAATCTGTTGACCCAAACTTCCACCAGTCCTTTCCCCCCAAGCGAAGCTGGTTCAGCGCAAACCACACTCTCAAATGTCTCGGACATGAGCAGGTATATAAACATCCCCCAATATCAGAAATACATCTCATCGCAACAATCGGATCCTGCGTCCCATCAAACTCTGGTGGCTTCGTGTTGCTGAACTCCCGAAACAGCAACGAGACACCCCCTGAGGACTAGCAGCAGCCACAGCCGCAGTAGCTGCAGCAGGCTCAGCCTCATTAACCGCTACGTATCTCTCGTCAAATGTCTCAATCAAAGCGATCTTGATAGACCCAAACATCTCTAGAATCTCTTCATGGATAGCCGCAACCACCTCATCGTGGATCATCTGACGAAGCTCCTCGTCACCCACACCGCTGGTCCCTGGTCTGGGGCGCGTCCCAGCCATGATGCCTCTGAAATACAACACAATAAATATCAAAGACTTGCTCGATCATACTCGCACTCGATAACTGAACCCTACTTGCTCCTTAGTACCCTAAGGATTCTTACTTGGACTGCGCACTGATCTGGTGTCTTCAGTAGTATGGGCCCTATACTACCATCCACACCGCATCCGTATTCACCCCAAGTCCTCTTCCTAGGACCCCAGATCACAAGTAACCTAATCTCGTTATGCATAGGCTACTCTTCAGCAGACCTCTCATAAGCTCCTCGTTGCTACCTAGTCACTCTCAAGCATCTCATAGCAGTAGAAATCTTCTAGGCTAAGGCATCACAAATCAAGCCACTCTAGTCCTAATATGAATAGCTAGCCTACTCTAGCATGCATAAAATATCATATCATACCTTGTAACACATAATATAAAGGTATTTTGGGAAATCACCGATCGGGCGCTGGCGGATCGTACACACTGCTCCGCTCTGCTCGTCTCAAAATCTTTTTACTCTTTTTAGAAAAATTGTTTTTTATTGTGAAGAATTTCTCAAATCCTCAGTTTGAGTTCAGATATGCCCAAAGGTGCATCCGAATCCCTCAAACCAAGGCTCTGATACCAACTTGTAACAACATAAATTTGCAAAACAATTTTTCACTTTAAAAGTATAATTTCATTCATAATATTATCAAATCTCGATGTATCACAGGAGAACTCCATAAACAAATCCCAATATCACAATACATAAAAACTCCGCAAGTGTGTACAGATCATGCCGGCGCCTTCCCACGATCCTCACTGGTACCTGAAACACATAACATACAACATGGTAAGCATGAATTCTTAGTGAGTTCCCCAAAATACCACATACAACACATATGCCACTCGAGGCTATAGTACAACCCTCCAGTCAATGTGTCTCAGCAGGACCCTCCAGTCCCGTAGCTCATTGGACCCTATGGTCCGGTCATAGCTCATTGGACCCTTCGGCCTGGTCTATATCGTTCGACCCTCCGGTCCGATCTATACAACACAGAGCATACATATATCAAAATGCATATAATCTCATACATACACATATCACACAAGACCCTCCGATCTATACATGGATACCACTCTAGGTAATGAATAGTGAGAAGACTCACCTTGAATGAAGTCGGATAAACTCTCATGCTCGACGTCCCGACCTAGCCTCCTCCTATCATCTAAATAACTTTCTTGATCAATACTCTCTCATAGTCTCATCTCTAAAGATTGGGTAGAAGGCCATACTACCCCTCCCTGAACTCTCTTTAATCAACTTGACCAAAACCCTAAGGTCAACTAAAGTCAACGGTCAAACTTTGACCCAACTTGTCGAGTGTACATGGGCGACTCGGCGAGTCCATACGGATCCTCTAAATCCTTCTAGTCTCAATTGGCACGTCGAGTCATGCCTTCACTCAACGGGTTACTCCTATCATGAATCGCGGAGCAACCCCGACTCGACTCGTCGAATCCACTCATGGACTCGGCGAGTTGCTTCCATGATCACACTCAAATGACCTTCTGAGGTTAGATCTACTTCTCTAACCGATATATCTGCTCTTCCCATACACAATAATCGCGTAAAGGTCCATATTGACATTCATGCAATGCACGCAAGGCTTTCCTTGGTGAAATGGCTTCTAAACTGGCAACATAGTCTCATTTCCTCCATGAACCAACATAAACCAGAATGGATAAGGCCCTCTGGACCTCTAAAGGTCCATATCCATAATTTAACACTCAAAGGGACAACATACTCAACAATTCAAGCCAATAAAGGGTATAGAAAACCCTAAATTTCAATGATCTTAAACAAAACAGAGAAAGGATCGATTTGCTACATCAACACTGTAGATCTAAGTTTGGAGACCACAGATTAGCAATCTTCTTGACCTCCTCTAGCTGGAAACACCTTCTTCTTTGCAAAGCAACACCAAAAAGGATTAAAATGGCTTTCTCTCTCACACAACTCGCTCAAGCTCTCTAGGGTTTCTCTCTTTGGACTGGTAGCCGCAAATGAGGGCTATAAGGACCCCTAAATAGGGCACATGCCCAAAGAATTAGGGTTTTCTACCATCAGCACGGACTCGTCGAGTCACCTTGCCGACTCGTGAAGTCCATTCACTAATCCAGTCAGCAAATCGCGATCCTACTCGACCAGTTTAGGCGTCGACTCTTCAAGTCCCTCTCTCTAACTCAGAATAAATGAATAACATAGAATACATGGGAATCCGGATGTTACAGAAGCGGTGGGTGAGAGTGGACACCCATTAAGCTGCCATTTTATAGGCAACAACCTTATACCCCCCTTATAGATCAGCTTCGTGAATGAGACCTACTAACGGTAAAATTGACTTCCTCTTATACATACATACATACATATATATATATATATATATATATATATATATATATATATATATATATATATATATGTGCTGGAATAGTGTCTAAGGCTGCAACTATATTAGGCAAGTATTTGACCCGATTATGCATGGTCCTTTTGGGTTGCCTTCACCATAGCAACTTGACAGGATGATTTATTATGAGAGAATAAATATTATTAATATATTATAAGTATAATTTAAGGAATAACAATATTATTGTTTGATTGATATAAGTCATAAATTAATTAGGAATTAATTTGGTGACTTAAAGAGATTAATTAAACAAAGGGGTATAAACTGTCAATTGTTTGATAGTTACACTTTGGGCTGTAAATCCTTAAGGTATGAGGGTTGGACGATTTCTAGGCTAGGATCAGCCTCAAATTCGTCCAAGGCATTATCTTGGAAGGGATTTAGATTGCTTTGAGTAATAGTTATCCAGCCAAGGTTTTTGAGTGAAACTCAAAGAGCCTTACAAGTATAAATAGACCCCATGGGCACGGGAATTCGACACCTCTTCTAAAGTAAAGGAACCTTGGCCAAATCTTCCTTCTCCTCTCTCTCAAATCATCCTCTTTGCTAGTTGGTGTTTGTAAGCCATTAGAGGAGTGACAATTATGACTCTAGAGTTCCAAGACAACAAGATCAAACAAGAGGTTCAAAGGTAAACTTCCAGATCTTATTTTGTATTGTTCTTATACCTAATTAGCTATTAGAAGTCGTGGATTCAAAGCATGTTTAATTAGAGAAACCTAGATCCAAGCATTAGGGTTTGCATGTGCACATAGGAATGTTCATATGGCCAAAACCCATCAGTGGTATAAGAGCCAGGTTTGGTTTCTATTAAATTGTTGCTTGATTGCTTGTTTCTTGCTTGCAAATTTCGAATTTTGAGTTTCTGAGTCATGGACTCGGCGAGTCCCATGGTGGACTCGGCGAGTTGGCCTGACTCGGCGAGTCCCATGGTGCACTCGGCGAGTCCTAGCGTCAGGAAAGGATAAAAACGGGATTTTTTGGTATTTATCTTATGGAAACTTACCTTAATCATATTAGATCAACCCTAATCCGATTTTTTGATATATATGACTATAATCTTGATCTAATTAAAGATGTTTATCAATTAATAAAATATTTAATTTCCTTATGTGATAATTAATTGATTATTTTGATTAAATTGGTAATTATCTTGCAAGAAATCTTAAATAAATCAAATATGGATAATTATGGAATTAATTGTTAATTAAAATTATTAGTTATTTGATCCTCCATGTTTTAAATGTTTAAAACTTGTCCTCAAGTTTTGAAATTTATGTTTTGTGATTAAAAGTTTAATTTAGACAATTTAAATTTCAAACCATAGAATTTTACAAGTTTAAAATACAACCCTATACTAATATAATATTACAAGATTAATATATATATATATATATATATATATATATATATATATATATATATATATATATGTACAACTAAAATGCTAGTCTTACCGTTAGTAGGCCTCATTCACGAAGCCGATCTATAAGGTGGGTATAAGGTTGTGTCCTATAAAATGGCACTTAATGGGTGTACACTCACACCCTCCGCTTGCTTGATCAGTGGAGGGTCGTTAGCCGAACGGGTAGGATAGGGCAACCTCATCCTCTCATTAAAATATAATAAGAAATATAAAGTAACTACATATTTTTAAAATTTCCCAATCTTAGTTACTTTAGGAAAAGTGAATTGATGCAATCCCATGAAATTACACTTTGCACCCTTGCTAAGAAGTTAGTGGAGCGTGTGTGGTTTACCGGCACACTAATTGGTTCTAAGCAAAGGTGGCAAAGGGTGATTCAATGTTTATCATAGTTCGATGGAGTGTGTGTGGTTTACCGGCACGTCGAATAGGTGATTGTTACAATGAAGGCACCATGTGAATTTGCATGGTAATTCACACCCGCTTTGTGATCCTCGGTATCCCAGTCACAAACAAGAGGGGCATATCGAGATTTAAACATGCCATTGAAAAGTTTCAATGAATCTCATCCAAACCTAGGAATTCTCAATGCATTTAGTCTTAAAGTTAGGTTTTATGGTGGAGAATTAGTGAATCGTCATTCACTTACCTTCAAAATGTTTGCATGTTAGATTACGGTATCCCTTTTCTAATGTGTAAATATTGTTGTTGGATTCTAGCCCTAATTTTCTTATTGGGTGACAGTTAGGGATTCATATTCTAATCTATCTTTGTCCTTTCTATTTGTAGATGTCGAACGCAAACAATGCTGCTGCTAGTTCATTCATTTTGATGAGCCTTTGTCGCAAGGTCACCTTCGATGGAACGAACTTTAGCGAATGAATAAGATACGTTCGCACGATTGCTCGCTATGAGGATAAGGAGTATGTCCTCGATGAGAAGCTCGAGAAGATCAATCCAGAAATCGCTACTCTGGCTAAAATGACCGCTTTTGAAACTCATGAGTGTGATGCAACGAAGGTACATTGCATCATGATAGCCACTATGAAGTCCGAATTCCAAAAGTCCTATGAGGACATGTACCCGTACGAGATGCACGAAGACTTGTTGGAGAGATACCATCAAAACGCGAGACAAGAGCGTTATGAGATTTTCACTAACATGATTTCCGCTAAGATGGGTCATGGAGAGTCTCTTACCGTGCACCTGCAAAAGATGCAAATGTATGTCGACCGTCTTCGCAAGTTGAATGTTGACTTTGGGGAAGACTTGGCGATCGACATGGTGCTTCACTCTTTGCCTCTGAGCTACAATGAATTTAGGATGACCTACCACATTAACAAAGAGGAGGTCACCCTAAGCAAACTCCAAGCTCTCTTGAGGGTCGCTGAGAGCAACTTCAAGGAAAAGTTTGTTGCACCAACTCATAATCCACTTTTTGCTCCTGTCTTGGCTATTGGAAAAGGAAAAGGGAAGAAGAGGAAGGCTTCTTCTAAGAACTATCGCAAGGTTAAAGCCCGAGATGGTGCCTCTTCTAGTGGGACCAAAGTTGATCCTGCTAAGCCCTGCTCTAACCCAAAGGAGGCAGAGTGCCACCACTGCCACAAGATAGGACATTGGAAGAGAAGTTGCCCAGAGCACCTGCAAGCCATCAAGGAAGGAAATATCAAGCCGTCTTTATCAGTTATATACACAATTAAATCTAACGATTCATCTCATGCTATTTCTTGGGTTCTTGATACCGGTTGTGGTTACCACATTTGTTCTAATGTGCAGGGACTAAGAAGAAATAGGGATGTGGAGGCTGGAAGAATAAATCTAATCATGGGGAACAGAAGATCGTCGCCTGTGACCAAGATTGGAGTGTATTCTTTAGTGCTTAGAAATGGTTTAATTTTAGATTTGAACAATTGTTGCTATTCGCCAGAAATGGCTAAAAACGTCATTTCATTTCATGGTTTGTTTAGACAAGGTTTTAGATTTTCTTTTAATAATGAGAATGGTTCTATTTTGGCCTATCTAAATGGTGTCTTTTATTTTGAAGCTATACCATGTAATGGAATTTATGAAACTGTTATGATTGTTGATAACTTAGGAAATGATGTTTTGAACATAGATTCTTCCAATAGTATGGATAAAGCATCCTTGTGGCATTGTCGCCTTGGACATGTCAACAAGAAACACATAGCCCAACTCCAAAAGAATGGAGTGTTGGAGTCATTCGACCTTAGGGAAGATGACACATGCGAGTCTTGTTTACTTGGAAAGATGACTAAGTCACCCTTCGCTGGTTCTTGCGAAAGGGGTGAGGGTCTATTGGACCTAATACATACCGATGTATGTGGACCGTTTAGATAAACCACGAAGGATGGGAACCGTTTCTACGTGACTTTTACCGATGACTATAGTAGATATGGATATATCTATTTAATCAAGCAAAAGTCAGAAACTTTTGAAAAGTTCAAAGAGTTCAAGAATGAAGTGGAGAATCAATTGGGCAGGAAAATCAAGATGCTTCGATCCGATCGAGGAGGAGAGTACTTAAGTCTTGAATTCCATGATTATCTCAAGGAGTGTGGAATAGTTTCACAATTGACGCCACCTAGGACACCACAATTGAATGGTGTGGCAGAAAGGCGTAATCGAACCTTGTTGGACATGGTTCGCTCTATGATGAGTCGTGTTTCACTATCAATCTCTTTTTGGGGGTATGCCTTAGAGACTGCCACCCATATCCTTAACTGAGTCCCTACTAAGAAGGTTGCCAAAACACCTCACGAGATGTGGACAGGGAAAGCTCCCTCGTTGGTACATATCAAGGTTTGGGGTTGTGATGCTTTCGTAAGACGAGATACTCACGACAAGCTCGAACCTCGAAGTGAGCGATGTATTTTCATCGGCTACCCGCAGAAATCCTTTGGATATCTCTTCTATAGACCGAAGGAAAATGTAGTCTTCGTTGCGAGGAGAGGAGTTTTCCGAGAGCGAGAACTCATAAGCCAAGGAGACAAAGGGAGGCAAATCGAGCTTGAAGAGATTCAAGAGTCGATAGATGAAGGAACCTCTACCGCTGGCACTCAACCCGAGGAGGAAACTCCGGTTGAACCGATTGACGTATCATTACCTCTTAGACGTTCCGAAAGAGTTAGGTTTCAACCCCAGTTGTATAGTTTTCATATTACTACCGAAAGGGACACGTATATTAGTGATAGTACACTAATAAACCTTGATGAACCTAATAGCTTTAAGGAAGCCATGGCAGGCCCGGAGTCTGAAAAATGGAAAGAGGCAATGGATAGCGAGATCCAATCCATGTATGATAACCAAGTTTGGAATTTGGTTGATAATGTACCCGGACGTATGACCGTTGGGTGCAAATGGATCTTCAAGAAGAAGACCGACGTGGATGGAAAAGTACACACATATTAGGCGCGATTGGTTGTGAAGGGCTTTACTCAAACTCCCGGAGTTGAGTATGACGAGACCTTCTCACCAGTTACAAAGATAAAGTCTATTAGAGTGCTGCTAGCTATTGCCGCATTTCATGATTATGAGATTAGGCGAATGGATGTCAAGACCGCTTTCCTTAACGGAAAGTTGGCTGAGGATGTTTACATGGCTCAGCCAGAGGGGTTTGTGGATCCGAAACATCCGAATAGAGTGTGTAAGCTTGAGAAGTCCATTTATGGACTAAAACAAGCGTCTCACAGATGGAATCTTTGCTTCGATGAGAAAGTCAAAGAGTTTGGATTTGTACGAAGCGAAGATGAATCATGTGTATATGTCAAAGCCAGTGGGAGTATAGTTAGCTTTCTCGTTCTATATGTCAATGACATATTACTCATAGGAAACGACATCCCGACTCTGCAGGAGGTTAAGTCCTGGCTCGGGAAGTGCTTCGCTATGAAGGACCTCGGAGAGGCTTCCTATATTTTGGGAATAAGGATAGTAAGAGAGAGAAGTAAGAGACTAATAGGACTTAGTCAGAACACTTACTTAGAGAAAGTACTAAAATGTTTTAGTATGGAGAACTCGAAGAAGGGAGACAATGCCAAGTTGAGTAAGACTCAAAGTCCGAGTACTGAAGCTTAGATAGCAGAAATGAGCCGAGTACTATAAGCTTCCGCAGTTGGCTCAATCATGTACGCTATGACTTGTACTCGCCCTAATGTAGTCTTTGCTTTGAGCATGGTTAGCAGATATCAAGGGAATCCTGGCAGAGCTCATTGGATTACGGTGAAGAATATCCTTAAGTACCTTCGGAAGATGAAGGAATGGTTTTTAGTCCTCGGAGGGAGTGATGAATTGAAGGTGTGAGGGTATAGTGACGCCAGCTTTCAGACCGACAGGGACAACTACCATTCGCAGTCGGGCTGGGTCTTTACCCAGAATGGAGGAGCAGTAACTTGGAAAAGTTCCATGCAGGAAACCGTAGCTGATTCAACGTGCGAATCAGAGTACATTGCAGCGAGCGAAGCGTCAAAGGAGGCAATATGGTTGAAGAACTTCATTGGTGATCTTGGAGTTGTACCTGCCATAAAGGAGCCCATGGAGATTTTCTGTGATAATGAAGCGCGGTTGCCTTGACCAAGGAACCGAGAGATCATGGTAGATCTCGTCATATCGACATAAAATATCACTTTATTAGACATCGTGTAGAAGAAGGATAACTCGTAGTGAAGAGGATATCATCAGAAGATAACCCAGCAGATCCACTTACGAAGGGACTGAGTAGGGTTAAGCACTTGCAGCATGCTAGGAGTATTGGGCTAAAGGATGATATTAGCATAGATTAGATAGTATTAGAAACGTGTAATAGATAAATGTAATTAACATTTGATGATTAAGTAAAGGAGTTTTATTTATGTGTAATGTTACTGTGTTATGTTAATTGTTTAACTATTGTTTCACTTTGCATGTTTTGACTTCCAGAATAATTGAGTTTATTGAGAATAATCGAATTATTCAAATTGTCCACAATCGTTCATATGTCGGAAGTAGATATGAATGAAGATTGTCGTGAATTGGTGCGAAGATTGTCTAAATGGTATTAGACATAGCAAAAGATTGTTGTGACGTTCATGAGTGCTTATGAACTGGTTTTGAGCATTGGAACAAACCCGCGCTTGCTGGAATCACCTTATGGAATATGATATAAAAAGGGTGATCACAAGATGATAATATCATATAGTCTTAAAACCTAGATAAATGGTATGTTATTTGCTGATTGGTTGTACATTGATAATGCGAAAACGCATCAGTAACTCGATGTTATAAAACGCTTTGTTGTGTATAGTTGATTAATGAATAAGTAAATGCATATAATTCGAAGTTTATCAGTGACTTTTATCCTAAGGGGTTAAAAGCGATAACTCGGTCGCTCGATGATTTGATTTGACTTATGTGCCGGGCCCGGTCAGAACTGAATTGATGTGTTCGATTAAGTTCTATGTCGAATAAATCAGAGATCGAGAAACCTAAATGCTTGACTAATCATTCCATAGAATTGTCAGCATGATATCTGGACTGTACGATCCCTTATCTAAAGGACAAGATTGATCAGAGTTTGACAGTGTCTTTGAGAGCTACGATTGCAAATCAAATTGTACTTGTGCATATAGTTACTAGACTTATCCAAGTGGGAGACTGTTGGAATAGTGTCTAAGGCTGCAACTATATTAGGCAAGTATTTGACCCGATTGTGCATGGTGACTTAAAGAGATTAATTAAACAAAGGGGTATAAACTGTCAATTGTTTGATAGTTACACTTTGGGCTGTAAATCCTTAAGGGATGAGGGTTGGACGATTTCTAAGCTAGGATAAGACTCAAATTCGTCCAAGGCATTATCTTGGAAGGGATTTAGATTGCTTTGAGTAATAGTTATCCAGCCAAGGTTTTTGAGTGAAACTCAAAGAGCCTTACAAGTATAAATAGACCCCATGGGCAAGGGAATTCGACACCTCTTCTAGAGTAAAGGAACCCCGGCCGAATCTTCCCTCTCCTCTCTCTCAAATCATCCTCTTTGCTAGTTGGTGTTTGTAACCCATTAGAGGAGTGACAATTGTGACTCTAGAGCTCTAAGACAACAAGATCAAACAAGAGGTTCAAAGGTAAACTTCCAGATCTGATTTTGTATTGTTCTTATACCTAATTAGTTATTAGAAGTCTTGGATTCAAAGCATGTTTAATTAGAGAAACCTAGATCCAAGCATTAGGGTTTTCATGTGCACATAGGAATGTTCATATGGCCAAAACCCATCAATATATACATACATACATACATACACACACACACACACACACACATATATATATATATATATATATATATATATATATATATATATATATATATTAACTTATAATACTATAAAGTATAAGGGTTGAATTTTAACTTTTAAAACTCTAGGGTTTGGAATGAAAGTTTTCTAATATGAATTTACAAATTCCAAAACTTGAGGGCAAGTTTTGAAACTCTTCAACACTTTTCAACTTCATAACCTATGAGTTTATTGTTTTATTAAAATGAAGACTCTTCATTTTATGTAACCTATGGTTCTTTAATGAATCTTTAAAGAAATGACTTTTGATAATCCATAACTTGAGGACAAATTATGGACTCCATCAATAACATTTAGATCAAGAATTACATATTCAACAAATTTGCAAATAATTCCTATGATCTACTAAAACTCATAAGCATGAACATTCATATCAAGTATTTCAAGAATCATATAAACATATGCAAAACTTGAAAATTTAATAATAACCATTGAAAATGTATTAACATAATCATTACACCATCAATAAAGGTTTTATAAGTCCAAAACAGTTTAGGGTAATGATTCTAGTCCATTTCCAGCAGCAAAACTCGAAATTCTGCACACAGGGCCTCCTACTCGCCGAGTGCAAGAACCTGCTCGATGAGTAGGATGCATTTTCACTTGGACTCATCGAGTCCCCCCATAGACTCAGCGAGTCCACTGAACAGCGAACATAATATTCGACTTTTTCAAGCAGTTTGCATCAAATATCAAGAAAGCAAGCCTATTCTTTAAGACCGCTGATGAGTTTTGAGCATTATAACACTCCTATGGTGTACATGCAACCCTAGAAACCTTGGATCTATGTTTTCTCTAATATTCTTGCAAATTTGATTTTCCAAGGTTCTCATCCTAACTAGCATGGCATGGGGTACTTGTAATATAAAAACTAGTATAATGGCGTACCTTTCTTGTAGCTTGGATTCCTTAAGACCTTGTACCCCTAGCACCCTAAATGTGAAGCCTCAAATGTTTTACACAACACCACAACTCTTGGAATAACTTGAGAGAATAACACTTTCACTCAAAATCGGCAAGCCCTCCTTGTTCTTGTCTTAGTTGCCGATTTTGCTTACCATTAAGTTCTTTATATAGTGTGTCATATGTAGGGTTACACCATCCAAACCCTAATATGCATGAATTTTCATTTCCTCCATGATCCATGGGTTTTAACCTCCATGGAGCATCCATGGAGCATCCATGGAGCACCCAATGGGTCCTAGCCTAATCTAGTGAATCATGGACCATAAGTCGACTATATAAGAATGAATGATTTACAAATCAATCCCCATATATTTAATTAGTCTCCTTTTTATCACAATATTAATTCCAAATTAATTCTTGATCAATACTAATTAAATAATATGATTTCATATTAATATATTAGAACTTATAATATATTTGCAAACGGTAAGTGTCATTTTCTCATTTTGTCTATCCAATTGTTATGATCCCTTGCAACCCAAATGGACCATGCCAAATCGAGTCAAGTACATACTAAATATAGTAATGGACTTTGACACTTTATCTGACAAAGGCTCCCTCCAAGAGCCGCAAGGGAAAGTCTCTTGATGGATCCTCTTCAAGTGGGACAAAGGCTGGTTCTGCTAATCCCTCTTCCAATCCGAAGGATGTTGACTGCTTCCATTGTCATCAATAAGGGCACCAGAAATGAAGTTGCCCCAAGTACTTTCAGGACATCAAGGATGGGATGATCAAGCCCTCCTTTGCAGGCATTTACACCATTCAATCTAATAACCCATCACATGCTAATTCTTGGGTCCTTGGTACCGGTTGTGGATTTCACATTTGTTCTGATTTGTAGGGACTAAAAAGAAGTAGGGATGTGGAGCATGGGAAGATAAACTTAATCATGGGAAATAGGAAAGTGTCGTTTGTGACCATGATTGGTGTTTATTCTTTATTGTGTAGTAATGGTTTAAATTTCGATTTGAATAATTGTTGTTACTCGGCCGATATGGCGAGAAATATTATTTCCTTTCATAGTTTCTATGAACAAGGTTTTACCTTTTCGTTTAATAATGAAGTTGGTACTATTAATGCTTATTACAATGGTGTATTTTATTTTGAAGCATTACCTTGCAATGGTGTATATGAAACTTTGAATGTTTAGTTAACCTAGGAAATAATGTGTTACATATTAATTATTCCAATGATTTCGATGAGGCATGCTTGTGGCATTGTCGTCTTTGACATGTCAACAAGAAGCGCATAGCCCAACTCCAAAAGGATGGAGTTTTTGTGTCGTTCGACTTGAAGTCGGATGACACTTGTGATTCTTATGTACTTGGGAAGATGACTAAGTAACTCTTCACTGGAACTTATGATAAGGGTGAAGGTATGTTGGATCTCATACACGCTGATGTGTGTGGACCAATTATAACCGCCACAAGGGATGCTAATCTCTTCTATGTGACTTATACTGATGATTAAAGTAGGTATGGCTATATCCACTTAATCAAGCATAAGTCAGAAACTTTTGAAAAGTTCAAATAGTTTAAGCAAGAAGTAGAGAATCAATTGGGCAGGAAGATAAAGATTCTGCAACCCGATCAAGGAGGAGAGTATCTTAGTATCGAGTTTCTTAACTATCTTAAGGAATGTGGAATTGTTTCATAGTTCACGCCACCTAGGACACCATAGCTTAATGGTGTGGCTGAGAGGCGCAATAGAACCTTGCTAGACATGGTTCGTTCCATGATTAGTCGAGCTTCATTATCTATCTCATTCTGGGGGTATACCTTAGTGAGTGCCGCCCATATCCTTAATCTAGTACCTATGACAAAGGTTTCCAAAACACCTCACGAGATGTGGACAAGGAAGGTTCCCTCGTTAGTGCACATCAAAGTTTAGGGTTGCGAGGATTTCCTAAGACGTGAGACTCATGACAAGCTCAAACCTCGGAGTGAGTGATGTATTTTCGTCAGCTACCCACAAAAGTCCTTTGGGTATCTCTTCTACAGATCGAGTGATAATGTTGTGTTTTTCGTGAGGAGATGAGTTTTTCTTGAGAGAGAACTCATACGCCAAGGGGCTGAGGGAGGAGAATTGACCTTGAAGAGCTTCAAGAGTCAAGCGGTGACGGAACCTCAAACACTAGAACTCAACGCAAGGAGGAAACTCCGGTTGAGCCAATTGACGTGTTCATACCTCTGAGGCGTTCCAGTAGAGTTAGAGTTACACCTGAGTTTTATGGTTTCCATAATACGGCAGCAGGTGATACATTTATCAGTGATAGTATACTAGTAAATCTGGATGAACCAAACAACTATAAGGAAGCCATCGCAGGCCCCGCATCTGCAAAATGGAAGACGCTATGGACAGTGAGGTTCAGTTCATATATGACAATCAAAGTTGGAACGTGGTTGTCAATTTATCGTATCGTAAGACAATCGGGTGCAAATGGATCTTCAAGAAGAAGACTGATATGGATGGGAAAGTACACACATCTAAAGCGCGACTGGTTGCGAAGGCCTTTACTCAAACTCTGGGAGTTGATTATGATGAGACCTTCTCACCAGTAGCGAAGATTAAGTTTATTAAGGTTACGCTAGCCTAGCTGCATTTCATGATTATGAAATATGGCAAATGGATGTCAAAACCGCTTTCCTTAATGGAAATGTAACACCCCGTTTATTTATTTAGTATATAAATAAATTAATGAACGTATAGTAGCCCTAAAACCAATAATTATATAGTACGGTGTTGGTCTCGTGGAGTTAATTGCTACTATTTCAGAAGTTAGGGGTTAAAAGTGTATGTCTCATATTTAGTTTGTAAGTATTTATGAAGGCAGGGATTAAATGGTAACTTCTGGGACTTCATTTGAAGAGATTTTAGAGGATAAGGGGGTTGTTTGGTAAATTAGGGATCGAATTTGAAAGGAATTTTGGAAGCAGGGCTCAATTGGTAAATATCAGATTAAATTTGAGAATAAAAGTATGAGGAGGGGCTAAAGTTGAACATTCGGATCAACGTTTAGAGGAGCACGTGTTATACCCAACAACCTCTTTATCCCACTGTTTCATTGCAAAAACCCTAGCTCTTCCTTAACCCTAAAAGTGTCACTCTCCAGCCGCTACTGTCATGGAACCACCCTCGTCCGCCGCTGCTTCTCAACGACCGCCACCACCACAGTCTCGTTGTCGGTGATGTTGTGAGCAACTGAGACAACCACCAGGAGCCGACGTATGGATAGAATCACTGTTGTCTGGTCTTGATCGATCTAGAATCTTCGGATAAGTTCTTCCAGCTGCCGCCTCCATTCTCGTTGACGACGACAAGCCCGGTTGCCACTGCTACCATCGTGGTTTGAGGAAAGAAGACCCCACCTCCTATTAGCATCCCAGTCGCCATCACCATTGTTTGCATTTTTCCGATCGGTCGAGCCACCGAACGTGACAACCTCTATCTCCGACCAAGTGCAGTCAATGGTGTGGCTGTCGGGTGTGTGTGAGTCGCCATTTTTCTGACCAGCCTTCACCATCTGCCCAACAGGCATTATGGTTTCCGCCACTCCAGAAATTGAGGTACGACGCTGCTGCCGCTCCAACCACCTTGTGCCACCGCAAAAGTGGTGGTGCTTAGATGTATTTCCAATGACATCTAGCATATGTTGACGTTTTTACGGGTAGAAAACCAAAAGAAAGAATCGCCACCACCGTGAAGTGGTGACTGACACCGCAACCTGCCGCTGCCGCCTCTCTATGGTTCTGTTGCCGCCAAAGGCCACCAGGTGGGTGGTTGTGCTACTGTTCCGAGTATAGGGTGCGGGTGGGTGTTATTTGTTTGGTGTAGTGTGGCTACGAAAATCAAGAATAGCCACCACCACCACCATGAGGTGGTGGCTGCCGCCTTGTACTACCGCTGACCACCACTAGAGCAGCTGTGTGTCTTAGAGTAGTTTGTGTGTGTGTGTGTGTTTATTTGTGGATTAAAAGCTTCTTATTGTAATTAGTAGAATATGTAATGAAAAGAACCATAACCAACATCGTATTTCGGTGGTGGCCACCTCCATGAGCCGTCATTGACCACCACTACCTGAGGTGGTAGTCGGTGATGCCCCACTAGCAAAACCCTAATGGACCTAGCAAAAACCTAATGGGCTTAGAGATTAATTTTGGGCTTATTGGGCCATGTTTGGGTGGAAACCCTAATTATGGTTTAGAAAACCCTAACTGTGAGTATTTGGGCCTTGGACTTATTGGGACCCACCTTTGGGCCATTGCGATTGGATTGTGTATTAAGCCCAATTTATTCCATATCATTTATATAGTAGAGTAAAGGACTTAATGGATTATGTCCTTAATGGGTTAAGTGAGAAACACATAAACCTAATCGTCATTTTATGTGAAACCCTAATTTCACTTGGCTTTATGGTGGGCCTTTCTATTGGGCTTTGGTGTTTGAGCTAATAATGGGCCATCCAAAATCAACCATTGGACTGGAATATTTAGATGGGCTTTAGGGTAAGGGCGATATGAGGGTGTGGGGCCAATTTGGAAAATTGGGCCATAAATGGGCCATAGTTTGGGACTTAATGGTTATATGATATTGGGCCATTAAAAATACCAAATGTTTGGACTGGACTAAGTAGTTGGGCCTTTAATTATAAACATGTAAAGGTTTGGGCCCAATTTGGAAAATTGGGCCATATGTTGGGCTTTGACTCATAGTCGAATGTTGGGCCTGTGGATTGGGCCTTGGGATTGGATCAAGCTAGGATTGGGGTGTTATTTTCATGTTGACAAATTCAGGAATCTATCATCCAACAACTAGGGTTTTTTCAGCACGACTTCAGCAGTGTGAGGTGTGTTTTCCTCCAATAGGAACGAGTCTAAGACACCAATGTCGGCCCATTTAAGTAGTAGAGTATGTCGGGGTGAGCCAGATGTTGGGGTTATCCTGATGCATTCTATATGTTTCCGGACTTCGGTCCGATGCCGGGGCGGTCCTAAGAAGTTGTTATGTATGCTTGATGTCTTTGTGATTCATGCATGTTTATATGTTATGTGTTATGTGTTCCGGACTCCGGTCTGATGTCGGGCAAGCCCGATGCAGTATATGTGATTATGTATAATGTTATGTGTTTTGAGGTAAGCCCGACGTCGGGGAAAGTCCGATGTCAGTTAGTCATTATGCCATGTATTATGTATTTCGGGGCAAGCCTGATGTATGCTAGTTTGTGTGTTATATGTTGTTGTTCCGGACTATGGTCCGATGTCGGGGCAAGCCCGATGCAGATTATATGATTATGTTATGTATGTGCTAGGGTAAGCGTGATGCCGGGGCAAGACGGATGTCGGGGTAAGCCCGATGCCCGATGCGGTCGGATGCCGGGGTGAGCCCGATGCCGGACAGGAGTCCGATGTCGGGTAAGCCGATGTCGGGATTCGTCTTGATGTAGTGGGAGTAGTCCAAGAGTTATGTTGTTTGTTATATGTGCTTTGTATGGTATGTGGTAGTTTGGGGGAGCTCACTAAGCTTCACGCTTACGATTTCAGTTTTGGTTTTAGTTACTTCAGCTAGCAAAGGGACGGGCTCGAGTTGATGGTATGGCACACACCACAGTTTATTAGCCTAGGAGATTACTCAGATATTTTATATGAGACAGTTATATGTTGATATATTTTATGATATTTTGAGATACATGCTTGATGATTTTATCTTATGGTGATAACATTATGTTTGTTAAATGATTTTAAAAACGAAATTTTTGGCTTGTATTTTTGGGATGTTTCAAGAAAGTTGGCTGAAGACGTATACATGAGTCGGCCAGAGGGTTTTGTCAATGCAAAGTACCCTAATAGAGTGTGTAAGCTTGAGAAATCCATATAATGATTGAAAAAAGCATCTCATAGATGGAATTTTTTTTCTGATGAGAAACTCAAAGAGTTCGAATTTCCGAGAAGCGAGGATGAGTCATGTGTATATGTCAAAGCTAGTGGGAGTATAGTTAGCTTTCTGGTATTGTATGTGGATGATATACTACTCATAGGAAATGACATCCCATCCTTGTAGGAGGTAAAGTCCTAGCTTGGGAAGTGTTTCGCTGTGAAGGACCTTGGAGAAGCTACTAATATCCTAGGGATAAGGATATTGAGAAACTAAAGTAAAAGACTAATATGACTTTGTCAAAGTACCTACTTGGACAAGGTGTTGAAACATTTCAGCATGGAGAACTCCAAGAAAGATGACTTATCTATCCAAGGCAATATTAAACTGAGTAAGACTCGGATTCTGAGTATAGAGGCTGAGATGGCATAAATGAGTCATATACCATATACTTCCGTAGTTGGTTCGATCATGTATGTTATGACTTGTACTCACCCTGATGTGGCATTTGCTTTAAGCATGGTCAGCAGATATCAAGGGAAACCTAGTGAAGCTCATTGGACTGCGATTAAGAACATTCTTAAGTACTTGCGGAGGACTAAGGACTAGGTCCTTACTCTCGGAGGGAATGATGACTTGAGAATAACAGGGTATAGCGATGCCAGCTTTCAAATCGAAAGAGATAATTTCCGCTCTTAGTCGGGCTGGATATTTACTCAGATGGAGGAGCAGTGACATGGAAAAGTTACAAGCAGGAGAATGTAGCTGATTCAATGTGTGAATCAGAATACATATCAGCAAGCGAAGCAGCGAAGGAGGCGATATGGTTGAAAAACTTAATTAGAGACCTCAGAGTAATTCCATCCATAAAGGACTCTGTGGAGATTTTCTGTATGAAGCGGCGATTGCTTTTACCAAGGAACCGAGAGATCATGGAAGATCCAAGCATATCGACAGAAAAGACCACTTCTTAAGACGTCAAGTAAAAGAAGGACACCTCATGGTGAAGAGAATATCGTCAGAGGACAACCCAACAGATCCCCTTACAAAGGGACTGACTATGGTTAAGCACTTGCAACATGCAATGGGCATTAGGCTAACAGACGATATTAGTTTTAGTGATTAGATAAACTGAAACTTTTAATAGCTAAACTATAATTGAAATTTGATGATTGAATAAAAGGAGTTTTATTTATAAGTAAAGTTATTGTCTTGTGTCAATCATTTACTATTGTTTCACTTTGCATGTTTTGACTTCCAGAATAATAAGATTTATTCAAACTATCCACAGTCGATCATACGTTGGAATTAAGTATCAAAAGAAGACTGTCATGAGTTGGCTTGTAGATTGTCTAAGGCATTAGGCATAGAAACATTTTGCTACACCATTCATGAGTACTTCTGAAATAAGATTTGAGTATTGGATCAACCCGTGCTCACTTGAATCATTTCATGGAATTTATCACGAGTGATCGTGAGACGATAATATCATATAAGTCTTCAAACCAAGATATATGAGTTGTTGACTATAAGTTAGTTATGCATTGATGGCATGAAAACACATCAGTAACTTGATGTTATAAAACACGTCGTTGTGCATGATTTGATGAGTAGTTAGTACAACCATATAATGTCGAAGTTTATCTGTTCCCTTTTATGCTACGAGGATTAAAAGCAATATCTTGGGCCCCTCAATGATTATGTTTCAACTTATGTGTCGGGACCGTCAGAACTAAATTGATGTTTTCAGTTATGTTCTATGTTAGACGAATCAGAAATCGGGAAACCAACTGCTTGATAATAAGTATGACATTGTTCCATGTATTTTTCCAACTAATATCTTGAGAACAAAGGATTATATGATCCTTTATCTAAAGGATGTGTCACTGACTGTGTCAGTGTTGAAAATGGCTTTTGAAAGCTTACGATTGCTAAGTCGGATCCTGTAGTTCCATTGGTAGCTATAGTTATTAGACTTATCTAATTGGGAGACTATTGGATTTTGTGTCAAAACCCATAACTATAATTAGGATGTACTTGACCCGATTGTAGCATGGTCCTTTTGGGTTGCCTTTACGTGTGTAATTTGATAGGATGGATTTTTGAGAATAAGGTTATTTGTGATTTATTAATATATATTACAAGTATAATATATTAATATTATTTAATTAGTATTGATCAAGAATTAGTTTGGAATTAATTTTGTGATCAAAAGAGACTAATTAAATATATGGGGATTGATTATGTAAATCAATGATTCTTGTAAGGTGGGCTAATTATCCATGACTATATAGTTGGGCTAATTCAATAAGATAATCCATGGATAGTCCTTCGAGGTTAACCCATGGAGCATAAGAATGTGAATAGTCATGGAGCATTAGGGTTTACAAAGTATAACCCTAGAATTTGCCACATATAAATACTGAACCCATAAGCCAAAATTGGCTACACACTCTTTCGAGTCAAGTATCTTATTCTCTTAAACCCTCCTCTTGCATATTGGTGTATGTGAACCATTAGAGGCATCATACTTGAGGTGCTCGAGCTTTCAAAGGTCAAGAACTCTACCGTACTCAAGAAGTAAGCATCCAAACCAAATTTTATATTATATAGCTTCAATTGTATGCTAGCTAGGGTGAATGCTTTGGAAAAACAAAATGCATGTATAATTATAGAAAACATAGATCCAAAGCATTTAGGGTTGCATGTGCACCATAGGAGTGTTATAGTGCTCAAAACCCAACATTTTCATGGATCCCGACCAATATGGTAAGAGTCAAGAGGATTCATAGAGAACAGTATGATGAGTAGGCCTGAAACCAAGGAGATAAAGCAGAAAAAATGTGTCCAAGGGGGAGATAGGAATAAGAAAGCAAACACAAAGGTGGCTAAACTAACCAAAGCCGACATCCTCCTGAAGGCGATCTTCCCAACATGCATTACCAACTTGGTCATGGTAAAAAAACGTGTCGGGACATGGCGTATGTGTATCAAATACTCAGACTTAAACAATGCATGCCCAAAGGACTGTTATCCGCTCCCAGAAATAGACCAAAAGGTAGATTCATTGCATGGTTTCCAATGGAAATGTTTACTAGATTCGTACAAAGGGTACCTTCAAATCCTCATGAGCAAGGAAGTGGAGGAGAGAACTGCCTTTTATACAGAGCATGGAGCTTTTTGCAATGAAAAAATGTCGTTTGGATTGAAAAACATAGGTGCAACTTACCATAGATTGGTCGATTCCCTTTTTTTAATTCAAATTGGACGAAACATCAAAGTCTATGTGGACGATATGGTCGTAAAGAGCCCAGATGAGCAGAGGCTGCTGGCGGATGTCGAAGAAACCCTGTAGAGTATAGACAAAGTAAAGATGAAACTGAAGCCCACAAAGTGCACCTCCGGGGTAGAGCAAGGGTAGTTCCTAGGGTATTACATTTCAAAAGTTGGAATCCAGCCCAACCCTACCAAGATAATAGAGCTCAAAGAAGTAACATCACCCCACACGCTATGAGATGCCATTGGCCTGAACGGTAAACTAATGACGCTTAGCCGTTTCATCTCCAAGTCAGCTGAGAAGACAATTCCACTAGTTGACACAATTAAAGGGTGAATTGAGAAAACTCGTGGCGATACACGCTACTCACATTGGCTAGCCCAACCCCTGGCAAGACACACCAAATGAACTTTTCAACATCTAACGAAGCCCTCTTCTCAGTACTGGTATTGGAACAAAAAGAAAAACAGCTCCACATTTTCTTTGTTAGCCAAGCACTACAAGGACCAGAGCTCAGCTACCCCATCATTGAAAAGATAGTACTAGCATTGGTATACGCCACCCGACGACTATAGCGATATTTCCAAGCACACCAAATACATGTTCTAACTACCTACCTAATTAAACAAGTGTTCTTGAAGTCAGAGACCTCAGGGTGCCTTACACAATGGGCCATCAATTTGGGAGAACACGATACCAGGTACCACCCTCAAATGAGCATCAAAGGGCAGGTACTAGTAGAATTTTTGTTGGAAATACCTAGAGAACTGCAAAAGCAAATGGAAGAGAGCACACACGGGGAGCCACAACACGAACAAGATGGGCATGCATGGACCCTATATACCGATGGTGCCTCCTAAAAGGAAGGATCTGGGGCATGCCTCATCCTAACTAGCTCCACGGACGAAGAAGTGACGTATGCTCTACACTTCGACTTCCACAGATCCAACAATGAGGCCGAGTATGAAGCCTTGCTGGCAGGTTTAAGGCTTAGAGTAAATACGGAAGAAGAGAAAGTGACGGCCATCACCGGCTCTAGACTGGCCGCTAACCAAATCACGGGGGAATTCAAAGCGAAGGATAACAGGATGGAAAAATATGTGAAAGTTGTTCAACAGATCACAAGCTCACTCAACAGTTTCTCTATCAAACAAATACACAAGGGAAGCAACAAGCGCACTGACACCTTAAGTAAGTCAGCATCAATACGTTTTGGCCACCTATCCAAAGAAGTCTTGGAAAAAGTACTCAAAGAACGAAGCATCGACGAGCAACAGGTCTACTCCTTATCTACAACACAACCCAATTGGATGACACCCATCTTAGACTACTTACAACATGACGTACTTCTAGACAACCATACAGACACCCACAACACAAGAATATTGGCCCATAACTCCGATACATAGATAATATATCAGGTAAGCAGACCCTTCATGAAGCTCACGCCGGCCCGGAAGGAGCCTACGAGCGAGCCAGAACCCTCATAGGGAAGATGTAATATTCCAAGAATTTCAACAAATTTAAAATTTTGAAAACAACCTAGTTATTAGTAAAAGTGTTTATAGAAACATTTTCTCCAAAATATGATATAAAATCAAAGTCTCCCAAGATCCAATCCGTTGTAAAATCAGGGATGTGTATGGTCACACCTTCGCCTTGCCATAAATCATCAAAAGAACCTGAAACCATAAACAAAATATAACATGCATAAATTTTACACCAAATTTAAACTTTTCCAATCACAATTTAAACCCAAATAGTGTTTGTTTAAAAATTGTTTTCAAATCATTATTCATCAGAGTGTCCCAAAAACAGATCGTAAGGATGAGGAGCGGTACGGTCACGCCTTCGCCTTGCCACGATCTCCTGAAGTACCTGAAACAATAACTAAAATCTGTAAGCTCAAGGGCTTAGTGAGCTACCCCTAAAATACCATCAACACACTGATAATATCATATCAGTAATAATCTATCAATCCATATGCATATTGGGACATCGGCCTGACTGGACCGCCCTACAGGGCCTACAGTCTAACTGAATCTATATCGAGCCTTCGGCATGACTGGACCGCCTCGTGGGCCTACAGTCTCCCCGGACCGCTCATAGGGTATGTCGGCCTTCACCACAAAGTAGAACCGCCTCAACCCAATCCCCAATCAACACACATGTGCACATAAATATCATACGCTAGCATTCATAACAGTCAAACCGATCTAATAGATCAAATAGAATAACAACATCCTATAATCAGGATACTGATCTAACCGAAATCTAACATAGCAACCATCCTAAACCAGGATGAAATCTAGCATATCAGTAACATAGCAACCATCCTAGACCAGGATGTATCTATCATAGCAATATCATAGTAACCATCCTAAACCAGGATGAAATCTAGCATATCAGTAACATAGCAACCATCCTAAACTAGAATGTATTTAGTATAGCAATAACATTGTAACACCCCAAAGTTTGGAAAGTCAAGAAAAGAAAGAAGACCTCAATTTTAAGGAGAGACTCGGCGAGTCCAAGGAGGGACTCGGCGAGTCCGAGCGGGATCCGGATTGAGGTGTTAGCGACCGACTCGGCGAGTCGGCCAAGGAGACTCGACGAGTTGGGTCTGAACGAGGAAAACCCTAAATCTAGGACTTGGAGCCTATTTAAGCGTCTCATTCTCTTTCCTAGGGTTCCTTTAGTGCCTCTTTACCCCCCAGAACATCAACCCTAGCCGCCATATCCGTTTTTGAGCTGGATCTTGCATTGAAGATAGCACTAAAAGCTTGGAGAAGGAAGATAAGCCTTGGGAGTGCAAGAAGGGACTGTAGATCCGAGATTGAGAAGACATTTCAGATCAATTGGAGGTAATAAGCTGTTGCTTGGAATCCCTTTGCATTTAGATCTATTCTTATGTGTGAGTTTTGGTCATTATTGGTATGATTTGTAACCAATTCGAGTTGGAGGTTCTGATCTGAGGTTGCTACCTCAGATCCATGTTGGTTTTGGTCTTGAATCCCCTAAAGTATCAGCCCTTGGTATGTTGAACAAGCATGTTTGCCATAAACCCTAGTTTAGTGTGTTTTGAGCATAGATCTCTCAATCTACACGTAAAGTTTGCCACTTTACGTGGGGAATAGACCCTAGAAGTATGGATCTATGAGTTGGAAGTTCTGTTTGGCTCGAAAAGCCACTGCATGGAGTGAAGACTGGATAGACTCGGCGAGTCCTTTGAGTGGACTCGGCGAGTAGCTTGAAGATGAGGAGGAACTCGACGAGTAGGATGAACAGCTCATTGAGTCGGTTGAAGTTAGGCATGGACTCGGCGAGTTGGATGAACAACTCGACGAGTTGGTTGAAGATTGCCTTGGACTCGGCGAGTCTATTAGTGGACTCGGCGAGTCAGATCGTGAAACCTCAAACCCTTCGAGTTGAGACTCGAACCAGTGAGTCGGGTGGTGACTCAGTGAGTTGGACAGGACAGGACTTGGAGCTAGTTGGACTCGACGAGTCATAGACTGACTCAGCGAGTCAGGGCGCGAATAAGAAAGACCCTGAGCTTATAAACTCGGCGAGTCTTTAGGAAGACTCGGCGAGTAGGGTTGACCTGGAAGGTTGACTTTGACCAGAGTTGACCTAGTTGACTGTCAGACTAAGTGTTATATGTATATTGATAGCTCGGAGAGCTAGAGGAGCAGCGGTTCAGGGGATTGTCGAGTAGCAGCCAGAGGTTTATCAGCAGGGCTCAGCAGTTCAGGTGAGTTTCCTTCCAGTAGGAACGGGTCTAAGGCCACAATGTCGGTCCGTTTAGCTAGCAGTAGTTTTCGGATGTTGATCTGATATAGTAGTTAGTATGTTTGATGCCTTCATGGCTCAGACAGGATTTATGTGTTATGTGTTCCGGGCTACGGCCCGAAGTAGTATGCAGTATACATGTGTTCATGCTAGTTGATATGTTTATGTTATGTTCTGCCAAGTTAGCCCGGACTTCGGTCCGATGCAGGGGACAAGGTCCCAGTTAGTCCGGACTTCGGTCCGATGCAGGGGGCAAGGCCCCAGTTAGCCCGGACTTCGGTCCGATGCAGGGGACAAGGTCCCAGTTAGTCCGAACTTCGGTCCGATGCAGGGGGCAAGGCCCCAGTTAGCCCGGACTTCGGTCCGATGCAGGGGACAAGGTCCCAGTAGTCCGGACTACGGTCCGATGCAGGGGGCAAGGCCCCAGTTAGCCCGGACTTCGGTCCGATGCAGGGGACAAGGTCCCAGTCAGTTTTCGGACTTCGGTCCGATGCAGGGGGCAAGGCCCCAGTTAGTCCGGACTTCGGTCCGATGCAGTGGGCAAGGCCCAATATGTGCTTTATATGTTTTTGTGTAGTATGTGGTAGATTGGGGGAGCTCACTAAGCTTCGTGCTTACGGTTTTCAGTTTTGGTTTCAGGTACTCGGTTTTCAAAAGAGGAGCTCGGGAAGATTGCAGAGCACACACCATAGTCAGTTAGCCTAGGAATGTTTGACTCTGATAATGCTATTATGTTTTGAATTTAATACTCAAAAGTTATGTTTGATTTATGATACGTTGTTTATAAGTCTATTTTTAGTAATGTTTTAAAAGAAATTTTTAGTCGTGATTTTTTTGGGTTGTTCCCATCCTAAACCAGGATGCAAACGATAAAGGATCGGCCATGGTGCCTTAGACACTTTTGATACAGTGAGGATAACTCACCTCGTAAATGTCGACTCGATAGATAAGTCCCAACTATCGTATCACTCGCCAAAGACTCCTCCACCTATTACCAAAGAACGAGCATACTGATAAATCCTCAACCTCACAAGTACTCCATAAACCAACCAGTCAACCCCAGGTCAAAGTCAAAGTCAAAGTCGTCAATCATGGTCAACATTCCCTATTAACCTTAACTCGCGGAGTACCCTCGGCTACTCGCCTAGTTCTTTGAAGTTCTTTCCCACTCACCGAGTCATCGGGTGACTCGTCGAGTTCCTATGATTTTCGATCGAAACCCAAAGGCCACCCATCGAGTTTCCTTCTTGCAACATGTCAGCTACACACGCATTCATAACTTGGGGAAAACTGATCCGACTCGCCGAGTTGTTCATACAACTCGTCGAGTCTAACACAATCTTCATCGGACTCGCTGAGTTGTTCATCAACTCGTCGAGTTCACCGGCCATCTTAATATGACTCGTCGAGTTCCTTCAGTCCTTAAGCCGTACATACTTACTTAAGCCATGTAATGGCTCCAAATTACAAATTCAAGCTTCTAGGACATGCTTTTCACGTAAAGTTGCAAACTTTACGTGCATGCATGACTAACAAGGCTCTAAATGCCAAATCTAAGCTCTTAATGGGTTTCATGCATAAGGAGTGCCACAACCACGACTAGAACATAAACTTTATGATTCTAGAACTTGAGAAGGGTCCAGATCTGAAGTTACAACTTCAGATCTAACCCATAGCTCACCAATGTGACTCCCAAAATCCATAAAACCCTAGATCTCAACCACAAAGAGATCCATAAAACGCTCAGTTTGACATGCCGATCAACCGAAAGGCATTCATATTTCACTGCTTCGCCTCTACTGCTGTCGTTCCTTCTCCAGACCCGAAAGTTGATCGGGATCTACTGGAATTTTATCTGGAATTTGCTCAACCACAATACCTGACCTGGAGCATGAAGAAAATTACAACGGTCAGGGTATTGAAGCCCTTTTTAGCTAGGAAATTTATCAATGTGAAATTCAAAGTGACCCGTGGCTCAGACATCTCGGTCCATACCATTTCCCTAGCTGATCTTCCAAATCTTAACCCTCACGACTGGATACTCCTCAACAATATTTTGCTATGCAACCCTCAGGAGTATCAGTCGATCATTGATCATATCAAGCGAATGCTTGTCTGCTACATTCATGAAGTAGCAAAAACAAATCAAGAGATTGTAGCTGCCATTCATAAGCGTACTACTGTCAAAGCAATTGGAACAGCTGGCAATGTCAAAACGATGATCAAGAGGAAGATCGACTCAAAGTTTCATAATGTGATGTTCATTAGGGGCGAAGGTCAAAAATGCCTATTCGCTCTTATTGACAAACACATGTTCTCTGCTGCTTGCTTGGAACATATTTTGGAGATCATCCATAGGTGTAATCAGAACAGTGAAGCTGACAAGAAGTTTTTTACTGATATGCTTCGTTGGTATATTTAGTTTCGGCAAACACTTCTTTCCATTATTCCTCGGTTGTTCAAGGTCGTGAAGCAAGTCAAGGTCTCACAAACGAAGTGAAGGTCTCGCCCCAATTGACGCAAAGGGGGAGATTGTTGGGCTTATAATGTTGCGTCTTGGGCTCGTTCCTATTAGCCCAGTTTTGTAGCCGGTTTGGGCTTGTCCACCCGTGCATTTTATTATTCTAGGGTTTTAGTATTTAAGGTGCATGCATGCATCCTTTGTTAGTAACGCTTGAATAATTTTCTCATCAAAGTATTGTAAACCCTAGCTCGCCTTTACAGTGGAAGTTCTTTATCAAGCTCTACTGAGGCATGACTACATTTGAATCATAAGCTTCATATTGATTATTTATTGTGTTGTTAGTCATATTGTGATTGAATTGTTTGTTCTTTATTTAGATCTAAACAATCTAGAGTTTGGTATCAGAGTAGGAGGTTGTGTAATTAATATACATCTCTTCTGTTGAAGAAATTATTAGGGTTTTTCCGCATTGATTGATATTAATTGAGCCGTCATTCCAAATTGGCGTATCTCATTAAATGTCAATCTTGCCCTAACGATAAATTACAAGTCTAATCTTAAACAAGTTATTGATCAAATGTCATCACAATGTCTGTGGACAATTCTCAATCCAATCCAATCAACATCTCCAACAATATTGGATCAACAACAAGGATTCCAATCTTATACACTCAGGATTATGAAGCATGAACGCACCACTTTGAAGATTATGTAATTGGCTCAAAGGATAATGGGTAATTAATCTGGGAAGCAATCATAGTTGGTCTGTTTGCTCACTCAAGCACTTCAAAGATTGTCAAAACTCAAAAGGAGTACAATCAGCTCTTGAATGATGTGAAAGACATTCCTCCAGATGAGAAAGAGAAGTTTCGGTGCAACATCAAGGCCTTGAGAATGATCAGGTTTGCTTTACAATCGGACACATTTCGATTGGTGAGTTCATGTGCTACATCAAAAGAGATATGGGATAGGTTAAAAGAATTATATTCTACTGATGAAGATCTGGAACATTCGATTCAACCCTTGCTGCTTTCTGAATTTGGTGATTTCAAACAGAAGCCCGAAGAGAAACTCATTCAGGCCTTTGATCGGTTTAATCATCTTCTTAGTAAGATGATAAAGCGCGAGATCGAAAGGAAGGTTATTAAGCAGAAGGTTACCTTCATGAATGGTCTTAGACCCAAATGGATAGTGGTTGTATCTACTGTGAAGGCACACGAACAGTTCAAATCATACTCTTTGGCGAAGCTGGTGGGAATTCTGAAGTCCCATGAAAGTGCGGTGTCAAAGGAAACGAACGCGGTTTCGAGCTTGGGTTTGTTAGCTCTTATTTCAAAAGGAAAAAGTGTTGTTGAAGAAGAAGAAGAATTAGATCTTGCTGAATATGATCTAACTGGTGAAGAGTATGCCCTGATGGTTTCCAATCCAAGAATGTGTATCAAAAGGATGTTCCCAGCCAATAAGAACCGAAACTGGCACAGAAGTTATAGTTCCTATAAAGTGAAGGAGGAACTGAAGATGGGTTCAAAGTTAGAAGAATGCAAGAAGGAGACAAAGATTGGTGGTGACTCAGGTTTCGATTGCCATTATTGTGGAGGCAAGAAGCAATTTGCCAAAGACTTCATGTTGAAGAACAAGACTAAAAAGGTTGATGAAGATGATGAGGAAACGAACCTCCTAAGATGATTGAAGGTGATCAAGAAAAGGAAATCAGCAGCTAACCAAAACACCATGAATGCTTTGATTGTATAGGATACAGGTGATAATGATGAATTTGGTGGAGTGTAGGTGTGGTCCACAGATTCAGAGGACGAAGAAGTAAGAAAGCCGACTCATGGAAAGGCTATGATGGTGAAAGAAGAAAATGTTGTGGGATGATGTTTGATGGTGACGGAAGGGGTATGACAGATGCGAGGATACAAAACAGATGGTTGGCTGGAAGATGAGAAGGACCGATAGGACATGTGTTTCGCTGCGAAACCTGTCAGTGCACAGATCAACGAATGTGCTGGGTTGATCAAGAAGGTACAAAATACTCTTACTTCACTGAAAATGGCTATTACTAACTATGAAAAGGAACTGAATTTTAAAATCTAAATTTTAAAGTTTAAGTAGTAGTCTTACCCAAACTCGTGTCACAAATTCTAACCTGACTGATCAAATTAGCATGATATCGTCGAAGAGTGAGGAGAGTAGGATCTGGATTGAGTAGAAGGAGAAATAATTAATTAGGTCTAGGGATGAGTCAATCTATTTGCAACGAGACAATCTTAAGCTTTTAAAACAACGAAACGTTTTTTGTTTGATTGCGAAAAGATTATATTTTAATATCACTCAGTTACATCTCGATTGTGAAATAGGAAAGAAGATACATCGCATGATTTTACCCTTCCTTGAGTTAAAGGAGGATGACGTCGATGCCGAAGCTTACAACTGTGAAAATGTTGTATCTTCTGACGAAAGCTCTCCTACCTACAAAATTGGTCTTCACAAAAGAGAGTCCTACATAAAGTCAAAAGACCATAAAGACATGCTCAAAGATCTGTTAGATGAAAATGATAAATTGAAACTAAGAACCGAAACTGTATAGAAATTTGACTCGTTGAAAGCCAAATTAAGTTCAGGACATGCTCAAAAATCTACTACCTTCCACACCTACCCATATTTGTCTCAACTATCACCACAACACCCTAATACTATCGTCAACATAATATGCGCTTAACCCTTCCTCCTAGGGGAGCATTGTTGTGACAACCTGATATTTTGAGACAATAAAGTGTAACGCCAGTAATGTTTTAAAATGGGTTAAAAAAATAAAGGATGGAGGATGTAGAGGGTACGATCAGCCGGAGCCTGTATTGAAACCCCAAAATACCATACAGTTATTTGATATTATGATATGTTAGAACAGCATGCTAGTGCTAGGCTAGGGATCTTCATGAATCGCATGATAGACTTGCCTGATTATATGATGCCTACTAGCCTAGAGTTTCTTGTATATGGAATTGACATCATTACTGTAGTTGTTAGCGTATGCATCATGGTTGTGCGTAATCTAGATCTTATAGCCTGAGAATATTGGATTCAGTCTTCAGATAGGATTAGATATTCGAAAGTCTATTGGGTCCAGTGTTATGTGCGACTAGCATGCACAAGCGCTACAGGGCGTTGATGGAAGTTTCATGGATGTGTGAGTTGTGGGAGCAGTGAGGTCAGTTGCGAGGTAGGCAATTGTCACACCCCAAAACCGAGAACGGCGGAAACGTTCTGGGGCGGAGGACGTCATGTAATGTATCACAACGATGCAAAGTAGTAAACAAGCAACAACATCATCCATTGCATTAATACTATAATTTTAATTACATTTGAGTTCTTTCATAGTATAATTCTACATAATGAATAATCAAAATAAAAGACGAGTCTTGACCGCTTCGTCTTCAAAGAACCAGGTTATCGTACCTGTCTATCTGTGTCCAGGGAATACAAGTTAATTTGAAAGAGAGTATCAACAATAATGCTGGTGAATTCCTAAGTATTTATGTGACTTTGATTTGTAAAACTGTAAAGAAAGACATGCAATGTTTGTAGGAAAATTTGTACCAATGAACATGTTTGTAAGTAATTGTAAGCGCTTGAAAACTCTAGAAAATACCATATTTTCTACTAGTATAAAATGTAGCTATCTACCAAGACCCGACTATTTTGAATGTTTGCTTTAGAAATCCAATATTTGCCCATAAGTGGGTGGTAGTTTAAAAGTCCCAAAAATGAACTACCATGGTGTTTTTCATGTGTAAAATAGTAGATTTGTGTACGTATATAATCCCTAAGGTATTTGATAACCCCGTAAATCAAAGTGTTTTTAATACTCCATGTGAGTTTTATAACCATGCTAATGCCCCAGACTGCCTGTAACAACGTTCTTCAGGCGTTGGAATGTTATGATGTTTGTCACCCCAGACCTGGCGGTCTAACTGTAGCTAACAGTTTAGGTGCGGGATTGTCAATCCTGTATAGATCTATACACAAGTATCACGCTCCCCCTACAATGGATTATGGTATATAATACAGGACTTAATAATTCATACTCGAAAGTACGTGAAACGTCTCACAAAACCTAGTAGAAAACAGATTTACATATGAAAATGTCCATTTGTTCTTGTATATGAAAATATCTCTTTGATATGGTACTTGTAGTATGTAAAATATCATGAATATCTAGTACACTATCTTATGTAATCGTATCTCTTGAAATTGTATGTATTGAAATTGTATGCTTTGTAATTGTATGTCATGAAATTGTATGCTTTGTAATTGTATGTAATCGTATCTCTTCATGTAATGTATTTGTATAGACTCATGAATAAACTGACTCTTGTGTGATTCCTTGTACTTGGAATGGTAAGTAGTATCTCCTAACTATACCTATTATAGTTTCTAGTGTTGTACGTGTATAACCGAAATATGCCTTTGCTACTCAAAGGTACTGAACCAACTGACGGGAACTTTTATGTCTATATATGTACATATGATATATATATATATATATATATAACTAATATTTAGACGACATTCAGACGAATAACCGATGCCCTAAGGCCACATCCCAACGAGGAAAAGGAAATAAAGCGAGCTAGCCGTCCTCAGCCCTTTAAACATTACTTATATAACTATACATATATAGGCATGCATTTTGACAATATAAAAATATAAAATAAGTTTTGTAAAACCTTTGAAAAGTTTAATAAGTAAGAAATGATGACTTTTTGTCAGTTTATAAAACGATTTGAAAACATTACTTATTTTTTTAACCCATTTTAAAACATTACTTGCCTCAACTCATTTCGGTTGTTGCCGCGAATCTTAGATTGGTCATAACTTCTTCATTATAACTCGGTTTTTAGTGTTCATTATATGTACGAAAACCTTGATACGATTCCTACCACTTTATTTAACCCAAATAAGATTTTAGGAAAGTTATATCTTGGCCTAAATTTGACTGGCGTTACACTTTTTTGTCTCAAAATATCAGGTTGTCACATCATCCCCCTGTTAGAGGGAATTTCGTCCCGAAATTAGAGTTTAAGCATAATTTATAATCATGCTACGGATAGAAGTTTTATTTGCTACTTGCGTTCTGAAGTGAACTCTGGTCCTCGCTTGGCATTCCAGCGAACCTTTCACTATCGGGATACGACTTTGCTTCTTTCGTTTGACTTTACTGGGGTGATAACTCTTCTTGGTCGAATATATGTTGAATGTTTTTGTGGTCTGTGAACATAGTACACCTTGTACCTTACAAGTAGTGTCTCCAGATCTTCAGAGCAATCACCGCTGCTCCTGACTGAAGGTCATGTGTTGAATAGTCAAACTCCTGTGTCTTAAGCTGTCTTGAGGTATAGGTAGTGACCTTTCCTCTTGCTTAAGAACACAACCAAGCCCTTGGTTGGATGCATCGCATTACATCACGAAATATTCTATCCCTTTTGGGAGGGATAATATTGGGGCGATGTATCAGGCTTACTTTAGCGTCAGAACGCTCTTTCTTGTTTACAGACAAGTCCAGCGCTCTTCCAAGTGAGAAACTTGTCCTAAAGAACCCCCTTCTCAGGAGTTTGTTAAGCTCGCTAGGATGTTCTTGCATCTAGGTTGGAGCTAGACAATAAGGTGATTTGGCTACTGCAGTAGCCCCTGGAACTAAGTTGATTCTGAATTCGACTTGACGTTGTGGTGGTAGTCTTGGTAGTCCTTCACTTCTCGGCGCGTCTCGGCGATGTGTGCAAGGAATGCATGATATTTGTTTCGTAAGCATTTCTGAGCTTGATACCTCCAAAAGATGCTAGATGAGGTAAGTTCTGTTTCCCACACATTCCTTGCCTCAACTCCTTTGCTCTTTAAGCTCTTCCCTCCAAGGCCTAACACACACCACAAGGAGTAGCACACGAAATAGGGTTTCACTAAGCTCTCAAATACTATAAGGAGGCCAAAGGAGGTTGAGGCTTCCTTAAATAAGGTGCAAAACCCCGAGATTTAGTGTTTCCTCTGCCAGCTCTTACTCGTCGAGTCCCTCCCTGGACTCGGCGAGTAGATCACTTAGCATGCGATCTCACCCTGTTGCTACTCGACGAGTAAGGAAACCAACTTGTCGAGTAGGACTTAAAACCAAAAAACCTTTTATTTAACTCCATACATGAAAATCGGGGCGTTACACAAAATTATAAGCACAAAGCTTAGTGAGTTCCCCCAAAGTACCAACACACAAAAAATTGCACATATACAACAACATGTACTGGGTCCATAGCTAAAAGACTGGATTACCCCTGAGCCCACAGTATGAGTCTGGCTCGCCTAGCGGGCCCACAACTCATATATGGCCAGCTCTTCAGCCCACAACATAAGTCTAGCTTGCCCCCGAGGCCTACGACTTATGTCTGGCTTGCTCCTGTGACAACCCATTATTTTTAAGTCTGTAAGAGTCAACCAAAGTCAACAAAAGTCAAACTTACTAATGAAAGTAAAAATTTATTGATTTATTAATTTATTAAGGCTAAACTAAAATGGTAATATATTTATAAGCCTTTTATTGGATAAATGTTACAAGGATAAGAACCAAATGTGAGGACCGAAATCCCCACCGAAAACCTTTGCAAGCCATATCTTCCCTCGGACCGCAATCGTGTTTGCGGTCAGGACCGCAAACGTACGAGGCAGCTTCTTCAGACCGAAAACGTACGAACCGAAAACATGTTCTCGGCCGAAAAATCTTTTCTCTGATAGAGTTTGTCACCGAAATCTCGCAAGTACTATCCATATTCACGCAAATCAAGAGATGAAACATGATTTCCAATGCAAAACATCACATCAAATTTACTTCCGTATTTATAATATGGACCGAAAACTCTTCCTCACAATTACACCTCTTGACCGAAATCACTTTTTTCTCTAAAGAACACAATCGAGACTCTCACATTTTCTCTCAAGTATCATCCGAAAACTCTTGGATCTTCATAAGATCTGACCGAAATCATCGTCTAATCTCCTTATTTCCAACCGAAAACACCTTATCTCCTTATTTCAGCCAAGAACACTTCACAGCTTCAGGTGACCGAAATCGTCTTTTATGCCCTCGGTTCATTTCTAAGACTTCTTGTTGTAAGTGATTCTTACATAATACACTATTCCATAACATGCTTACCACTATTTCACTAATTATACATATATTATGCGTGAAATACTAATAGAATACAGATATTGTTACGGGTTCTAACTTGTGGAGTTATCCCTATTACTCTGTATCCCCCACGAACAATCACATAGGGTGAGTTCATAGCCCTATTTTTACCATTTTCAAATGCTTTTAGGGGAGAATACAAGCCAAACACAAAGTATTTGTGTTAACATTTAAATATGGTTACAAATCAACTCAGGATATTTAATGCTTTCATAAACCTTTTCAAACCATTTTAAACTCTTTTTCAACAACTTAAATTGTTGTTTTGTCAAACTATATTCATATATATGTATATATATATATATATATATATATATATATATATATATATATATATATGTATAATTATGATTTAACAGGCTTAGTACTAGTGTTTCTACCTTAAATCTTGTTCCTTGTTTGGTTGTGGCTTAGTATTTCTAACGCTTTTGTAACAAGCCGAGCAAAATGGGTATATTTTCCTTTATCATTTTTAGTACAAACATAACAACTTATAAACTATAATAAGTATAGTTTAGGGATCAATTCACACTATTTCCTAGGTCAATAATACATCACATGAGTAATTAGAAAAGTATAAACTACTTTTCACTATGAGTATACTATTCATTTATGAGAAAAAGAAACAAATACACACTATATGTAAACAAGTTAATACCAAAATGTGAGCCACTACTTCATGGTACCTACTAGAGTACATGCTGAAAGTCCTAAATTATAACCAGATTCTCCTGGAGCAAGAGCGTGAATTTGTGTATAGATCTATACAAGACTGACAATCCCACACCTAAATTGTTAGCTACAGTTAGACCGGCGGGTCTGGGGTGACAAATGTCATAACATTCTGACGCCTGAAGAACGTCGAGTAGGTCACTTGTCATTTTTGTATGGTTATAATCCCACTCACATTAAACATTAACTAAACATTTTGGTTTACCTAACAAACATCACTTTAGTGGTTTTATTTTAAGTAATAAGACTACACATCATTATTTTCCAATACATGCATACAACAGAGTTCATACAAGTACAATACACTATTTTTCTAGAAAAGAAAGCATACATTCATGGAAAACATACACTTACACTATTTCACAGTACAATAACATACAAACATTTTGGTCTTAAGGCCTACGACTACATTTCATTTATTATAGAAAATATTGGATTTTCTGGAGAAACACACTAACATTTTCATGAAACAAAGATAAATTGATAATACTAAATGCTTATGAACTCACCAACTTAATTGTTGATACTCTCTTTTCAAAATATCTTATATTCTCAGGTAACTAGTAGTCAGGTACACTGACACAGGTTTTTTAGAAGGCAGAGCATATTCAAGACTCGTCTTTTATTTTTTCTATAAATTTTGGTGTCATACGATCAATACTAAGAACACAAATGTAATAACTATATTTTCAATACTATGGATGTTTTTGCTTGTTTTACTATTACTCATTGTTATGATACTATACAAGACATCCTCCGCCCCCGAACGTTTTCGCCATTCAGGTTTGGGGTGTGACATATTGGTATTAGAGCATTGTTTATAGTGATCTATGTATATCAACCCATAAAAGATATACAACAATAAACACAATGGGATAAAAACACTCTGACCAAGAGTTATACTTTTAAATATGTTAATATTTTTATAAAGTATACATATAGCCATACTTGATCAGTATAATAACCAGAACAAAACAAAAGTATTCTGATTGTTGAACACATGAGTAGGCCTTGGGATATATAATCAGGTTTGGGATGAATATAGCATGATCAACTATATCTATTCGAGAGGTGATTAGCATATGCCTATGAATGGTTGTGGTGTTGAAATAAGTCTAAAAACTTACCAACTCTTACTACGAAGGAAAACTAGAACTTAACATAAACTTAAATATTTTAGGAGTACTTATAGCAAGAAAACACCAATTATAGATTTATTAATATCTCTTACACCCCTGTTCTCATATAGATACACCCCTGTTCTCATAAAGTATACATTAGCATGCCAGGATTTCATCTATTGGGAGACCCCTACTTTCCCAATCAGGGGAATGGAGGATGGCTCGAAGAGGAACCAGAAGACCACCCTATGGATCCAATATAAGAAGACTTCGAGCAAGTAGAGGAAAAGTATGAAGAGGAAATTCAAGAAGACTTTGACTCTGAACGAGAGGTCTATGATCCACCTTAAGTTGGCCAAAATCCCAATCCCCGACAGAATTTCCAAGGTCCGACACCTCAGTGGGAAGTAAACTTAGATAGGTAGAGTCATGAACAAGGTCAACACCTTCCGTATAAAGGGGATCGAAGCTTTTATAACCTTGATGAGGGAGGCTCAGTAAACAGATCCCTCCCAGTAGTAGTACGTCGAGTTGCTTGTAATGATGAACAAGCAAGAGCAGCCATCAACCAAGTCATGGAGGTTGGTGCAACCACTGTAGTCAACAGAGTTCGTCTCCACCACCTGAACGAAGACCAGGAGATAACCAGGACTCACACTGAAACCCTGCAGAGGGCACTAGTAGAAAAAAGAGCTGAGGTTAGAGAACTTCGAGACCGCCAAGTAACATTAGAAAGGCGTGTGTTTGAAACAGAACGCCAGTTGGCTAAATCCAGGGCTGAAACCAGTACGAAGCAGAACCACACTCCTCGCGAGTATGGCATACTCTACTCACTCTTTTGGATATGTATTAAGTCTATGTATATGCACTAGTGTTATCTTTCATATTTATAGTACTTCGTCGAAATTTTACTTTTCAATAGGTAGGTATGTTGTCAAATTTTTCCCGTTAAGTTGGTATGTTGTAGACCTACTTCAAGGTCAAATTTCCGGAACTCTATGGATCTAATATATCAATGGAATCGACACACATCTTATTTTCTTTGAAAAATTTCTATTCAATTACATATTATTACTTTACAAGTTATTACTTGTAGTAGACCTCTATTATAAACTTCTTAAAGAATACATGATGAACTAGTGTAAATTAGTTCAAAGGCATCTGATTTATAATCACTAATGAAGTGATACTATCATTTTCATCTTTAAAAACTTTATAGCTAAAAGATGTCGCCACAGAAATCAATTAGGCGTGTCATCAACAATCCTCTAAGAAATTCAAATCTGACGCCGCCACCGCAATTTGATCCTATAGTTTTCTAAGCTACAGTAAACGCGGTTGTGACAACAGTCTTAACCCAAATCAACGCTAGTAGCACTAGTAGGGCTACAACCGTTACTAACTCGCATCATGGAAATATCCATGGACACCCTAGGTAGTGTTCGTACAAAGCTTTCACCAACTATCAACCCAAGAACAGTAATGGAAATGGAGGAATCATTACTCTAACACAATGGTTAGAGAAAACATAGTCAATCTTCGAAATTTGCTCCTGCCCAGAAGGGAGCAAAGTGAGAATTGTTGCATATATTTTCTCTGATAAGGCCCTCATATGCTGGAATAGCCATATCAAGTCACTAACACTTATTGTGGCAAACTCAATGGGTTGGGAGAAATTAAAAGAACTAATGATGGGGGGGGGGGGTACTTCCCGAGAGGCGAGGTATAGAAATGGAGCAGGAACTTTGGAGCCTTACCATGACATGCTTTGAAATAGTAGCCTACAATAATATATTTAGTGACATGGCTAATCTGTGTCTAGTAATGGTTCCCATAGAGAGCATGAAAATAGAGTGGTATATCTGGGGACTGCCTCCTCTACTTCAGGGGAATATTTTGTCTTCACACACTATTACTTTCAATAGAGCTAAACGCTTGGCTCAAAGGCTCATTGACCATGGAGTCTGCCAACACGTAACAACCCCTTTCCCCGAACAAGCCAAGGTGAATGACAACAAAAGAAAGTTTTGGGATAGAAAGAAGAACCAATAGGCACAGAACCCTACCAATAAATAGCAGGCTGTCACTGTTCATGATGCAACAACCCCTGCTACCCCGACACCAGCAAAACAATATGATGGAAACCTAACGAAGTGCAGCAAGTGCAATTTCCACCATCACAGACCCTACCGGGAGATGCACTCTGATAAATGCAACAGGAAGGGGCACACTGCCTGTTTCTATAAGGCCCCGACAAAAGCAATCACCCAAATCCCTGGTATTGGTGTAAGCCAGGCCTACTACGGGTCTGGTGAAATAAGAAACTTCAAGAGGAACTGCCCGAAGGCAGCAAAAGCAGGTGGACTGGGGAGAGTTTTGGAAATAGGTGATGAAGAATCTGTAGCAGAACCATGGTGGTCACAGATACGTTTCTCCTCGATAAATCTTATTCATGCATACTCTTTGATAGTGGAGCGGAGAGGAGTTTCGGGAGCCACAAATTTAAGCACTTACTCAAACAACAACCACAAACACTAAAGGAAACATTTATCGTAGAAATGGCTAACGTAAAGACTGATATATATATATATATATATATATATATATATATATATATATATATATATATATATATATATATATATGTATATGAGATGCACCTTTACTCTAAATAACTACTCTTTCCAAATCGACCTTATGTCGGTCTCAATAAAAAGTTTTGACGTTATCATCGGCATGGATTGGTTGAGCCCCCATCGTGCTGACATCCTTTGTTATCAGAAAGTTGTTCGCCTTAGTCTACCGAGTAGTAAAACCTTATTCGTCTATGGCGACAAACCATGCACGAACCTTCGAATGATCTCATGCATCCAAGCCTAGAAGTACCTACGAAAAGAATACCATGCGTTCTTAGTCCACGTGGTAGAAGGGAATCAAGAAGCAAAAGACTTAAAGAGCATTCCTGAAGTTTGTGATTTTCCCGACATTTTTCCTGAAGATCTCCCTGGAGTACTACCAGAACGCCAAGTCGAGTTCAGAATCAACTTAATCCCTGGAGCTACCCATGTAGCCAAAATCGCCTTATCATCAAGCACAAGCAGAGATGCGGGAACTATCCAGTGAAATAAACGAACTGCTCAGCAAGGGACTCATCAGACCGAGCTTCTCACCCTGCGGACCACTTGTAGTGACATAAGAACATGGTTTGGCATGCGGAATTAAAGCTTGCACAATTGAACATGGTGATTTGGGTGTTTAAGAGATGTATTGATTGTCTATGGTGTTACACAAAAAGGATCTAGATCTAGACTACATAAATAACACACACTTACACACTTAATTTTTACATCTCTCAAGCACACCTCTACAAGTGGTATGAACCCACTATTTATAGAGGTGTTTACATGTCTCTCTCTCACTCTCTTTCTCTCATGTGTCACAAGGATAATACTCCACATGCAAGTGGGTTTTACAAAAGTCAAACATTACAAAGTCATTCATGGAAAACTTTGTACCCTAACATTCTCCCCCTCAAAGTTACGAATGAATGACCACTTCAAATCTTCCAATGTCAAGCACCACGCAGTTCGAGCCTCAAAAGTGACACATGTTGAAACGAACTTCAATCTTCAATTCTTCGATGATTCTTCAATTTGGGCTCTAGGATGTGAGACCATACAATCCGAGCAGCAACGAATGATCAAGAGTATTCCAAACTCCAAATAATCACCCAAAAGTTGCGCATAAAAACACACCCCAAAAATCTTCAATAATTCCAAACCCATTTCGAATACATCACTTCCGAACTTCCAATTGCATCATCTCGTAGGCTTCAAAACTTCCAGATCACTTCGGTCTTCAAATCCGCGTAATATGAAAAATTCAAGTTCGAATTTCCATATAAAACTTCTCCCCCTTTTTATAATCAAAATTTGATTATAAAACTCCAAGGAAAAAGAACGTGCTCTATTCAGAATTTTTCATGTCAAAACTCCCCCTTAACATGTGGCATAAACTTTGTGCTTCAATCAGGAAAATCCAAAAAAATATTTAATTTTCAGCTTCGTTCACGGATTGCCTTTGACAAAATTTCTCAAAAATGGGTAGAAATTGTCAGTTTTAAAATTCTGTAGTGACCAATTGCGCCAAAAACAACCAAACATGCGAAACACACCCCCATTTGCAAAACTGGGTAGAATGTGTAAATTTGCACAAACTGCAGGGACAAGAACTGAAAATTTTGCAATTTCGTCATTTTATGACCCCATTTGCGAAGTTGGGTCAATTTTGCCATGTTTTTGAAATTTCAGGGACTAATTTAGAAACTTGTGAGTTTTCTTCCCCAAATCATTAACCAGTGAAATACTTCGCATCTTCAATTCTTTGCAGGTGAAACATGGATGCGAACGAACAATATCAGTATCTTATATGCGAACCATTTTGACCATGTATGCGAACATCTCCAAAACATCACAGATTGCAAATCTTGTTTGACAAACAAACAACTTGCTACTAGATGCGAACAACCCATATCACAACATGCGAACATTCTTAACCTTCAAACCAGTTAACCAAATGCGAACCGCTTTTGAAACCCAGATGCGAACTTGATTTTGATTCACTCATATGCGAATCAAGTTTTACCATTAACCTTCAATTCCAAACTAACGAATCCAAAACCAAAACCCATATGTTCGATTTTTCATCATCTGTTCATAAATTGACTTCAAATAACGATTTCCAGTGAGCCACGAATTCGCTTTTTCATCACAGCAACTCGATTTCACAAACTGGGCATCGATTACAACTCTTCAATCAAAATCGATTATCAATTCCATCTTGACTTCGCATCGACAATTTGTTCAATTCGTGATTCCAACCAAAAAAAATTGTTAATAAAGGTCGCCGACTCCAAAATCAAATCACGTTCCAGTCGATACAAACCAGCTTCAACTGTAAACCATGGCTTCGTTTTTACATCACCAAGACTTTTTGTAAAACGACGTCACACTTCGCATTTCATTCAACCATTTGAATATCAAATCTTCAATATGCGAACTCATTCCAAAATCAATTTCAAAATCGACTCAAATTGATCAGAAATCGGAGCCCTAACAGCCAAACCAAATCATCCATCATCGTTCTTGACTCCAACTCCTCTTGTTCATCAATTAATCGAGCTTTGACTCCAAAAATTCAATATCCAAACCCAGTTCAAGTTCAAGTTCAAAATTGTCAATCAAACAACACAAATTGAAAACTTTTTAGTTCAAGTTCAGATCAACCAAGCTATTCGAACAATTTTTCATTACTATCAAGTGTTTTTGATCAACAATTTCATCAAAATCAAAGTACCAATTTCCGATTTCTAAGATATGACTCGAACAAAATCGATCTCATCATACACAAATCATATGAAATTGAAACTCATTTTCAATATACATTCAACATTGATCGAGAGAAAAAAAATAAGGAGAGACCGAGATGAAGAACTCAAGAACAATCGATTAAGAACAGATGCATATGAAGTCGATGGTACAACTAGATAAAGCGTATGATAATGAACCATAAACAACAGCAGATTTATATCTATATGATTCAATGAATTCTTGTGGGCTCAGCTTTTAAAGACATTGGAACGAAAGAATATTTGGGTTGATCAATAGATTGTGAATAGTAAAAGATTTGAAAATGGATCAAAAACAAATTATGGGCTCAATAACTATGAACAGTACCAGATCCATTCTTTTGGATCACATGCGAACAATGTATTGGGCTTGAATCTTGATTAAAACATGAACAGTAAACGAATTTTGATTTTATTTTTGGTTGAATTTGATCTTAAAAACAATTATTGGATCAACAATGGGGTTTTTCAAAAAATATTTGATCCAATGAGTCAAACGATCAAAAAGCAAGAACGTTATGCACGATTTCAACGAAATTAAGAGAGATCATAGAGAGAGACTCACCAAAATTGTTCAAATTGCAACAAAATTTGCCAAACCGAGAATCGTTCTTCAAAAATCACCTTGATCTTGAAGACCTGCTCTAATACCAATTGTAGTGACATAAGAACATGGTTTGGCATGCGGAATTAAAGCTTGCACAATTGAACATGGTGATTTGGGTGTTTAAGAGATGTATTGATTGTATATGGTGTTACACAAAAAGGATCTAGATCTAGACTACATAAATAACACACACTTACACACTCACTTTTACATCTCTCAAGCACACCTCTACAAGTGGTGTGAACCCACTATTTATAGAGGTGTTTACATGTCTCTCTCTCACTCTCTATCTCTCATGTGTCACAAGGCTAATACTCCACATGCAAGTGGGTTTTACAAAAGTCAAACATTACAAAGTCATTCATGAAAAACTTTGTACCCTAACACCACTGGTCTTGTTCGTGAAGGAAAAGGATGGATCGTTCAGTATGTGGATCGAATACTGAGAGCTAAACAAATTGACCATTAAGAACCGATACCCTCTACCGCGTATAGACGACTTGTTCGGCCAACTTCAAGGAGCAAGCTACTTTTCAAAATTGATTTAAGATCCTGGTATCACTAGTTATGAGTTCTAGAGGAAGATGTTCCCAAGACAGCCTTCCGAACTCATTATGGTCACTACGAGTTTGTAGTGATGCCCTTCGGACTAACCATTGCACTCGTAGTGTTTATGGATTTAATGAACAGGGTGGGTCTTCCTTACTGAGATAAATTTGTGATAGTATTCATAGATTGTTGTGAACCTCTCTTACCTGGAATGTTTGGCTCGCACTCGTTATTGCTCAACAACTAACCTGGACCGAACTTGGGTTCGTGTAATTGTGCTTGCAACGAAGGTAAGGAGGACAGAAAGCGAACATGTGATGGGATTCGGCTTGGCTAAGGTTTCTCTTTTGTTCTGTGATCTATTGATTTGAAGCGAAAGGTTATGAAATTGGATTCACATCGTGATGCTCGGAACGAAAATGATTTCGATTTTGTATCAACGATCTTGGAACGAACTTAGATTCGGTTGCTTGTGCTTGAAACGAAAGTGCACTGAAGTGGTGGTATTCGGAGTTACAAGACATTCCAGTCAGGCTCGTACTTCAAGGGTATAAGGGGAAGATAACATGAACATACATTTGTGGTCCCTATATCTTTAGCATCTTGGCAATATCGGATCATTTTTGGAACTTGTTACAAATTAAAGAGAAAATGATGCAAAATTACCATTCCAACCCCTGTATTTCAGCAAGTGACAGTTTATGCCCAATATTCAGAAAAGTTTACAAATTTGTGGGTTGTGAACAATTTTGGATTTTTTAACGCACATATTTATTCGTGAATAGCAAAATAAAGATTCCATCAAGTCTTGGCAGTTCGAAAAGTCGTTTTCCATGATAACGACAAATGTTTACAACTTTTTCGGATTTTATACTTCATTGTGTATATCATTTTGTCACGGGGAGCACAGTAATTATTTATCCATTCAAGATCATTCTCATGACCATTTGAAGGCTTTATAATCATGTTTTTGATTATAAATCGGGGGAGAAATTGGTATGGCCATTTAAAATTGGATTTGTGCCTTTTCAAATTTAAAGATTTTTGATAAAGCTTGTGGTAGAATTATGAAGGTTTCTTTTACAGTAGCAGTTCTTCATCGAGCTCTTCTATAGCTTTTACAGAAAAGTATCCTTTATAGTAGCTGTTCTTCATCGAGCTCTTCTAAGGAATTTTTATCTCTCCGACTTCTAGTATTTTCTCGATCAAGTGGCGTTACGAATCTTAAAATTTGGGTTCTTACATGATAATTTTTGGTGGCTTATATCATTAGCTTATTTGAAGATCATTATGACTTGGAAGGGGAGCTCTTCAAAGACAAGAAGTGATTTGAATTCTTTGTTCTGAAATGGGTTTTTAAGGCGGGTTTGGCTTTATTGAAGATCTTTGGGATTAAATCAGGAAATCAAGTTTAAAAACATTACTTCAGTGCTTGGTTTTTGTATATATCCTAGCACCCGTGGTGAAAGACTATTGAAGAATCAAGATTCGTGGATTGCTTCAAATATTCCTCGTTGCAAGATCTTTTCTTATTTTCTAGATGCTTATTTTGGAAGTTAAATATTGCATCCATTCCATACTTTGAGGGGGAGATTGTAGGGTTTCAAAGTACTCCATGGATGATGGCAATGGGCCCCTTGATGAATTGTAGGTTAAAAGCCCAAGACTTGTCTTTTCCCTACAAATAGTCATGTATTATTCATAATTACAGTTAAGAGTGAGGCAAAATGTAGCCACCACGTTGTGGGGTTTCTTGTAGAGTTATATTCTTATTCTTAAATTGTAATTTGTTCCTCATAATTGAATAAATCGAGTGATCATTCGACATATCTTCATATCTGTGTTCGTTCTTATTTTTCGCATCTTTTTCATCAAATCACAATTAGGGTTTTATTCCCAACAAACAACAGTAGGACCTAGTAGCTGAACTTACTGCCAGCATTCTAAGGGCGAAAGTTCTGTGAATATCTAAAACAATCAAAGAGCATCAACATGGAGAAGAAAATTACATAAACCAAAAATTAAACATCCTAATTTAAACTAAATACATACCATAGTAACACTACTAAAAATAATAAGCCTAAGAAATTCAAAATAAACTAAAAATAACATAAAAATAAAAAGGATAAACTACGTCACTCGTCATCCTCATCGTCATGTTGTCGTGTTCCCAATGTGCTTGCTCTATCAACCCTTTGGCTATATGATGGAGGAAAGGTAACTGGATGATGATACCCCTGTGAATCTAAGAACCTAGTCAATACTCCCTTAAACCACAGTTCTCTACCCTCCACTATATCAAAGCGTTCGTCCATGTGCTGAAATCTCTTGTCCATGCGTTGAGCAAGGTAACGAATATGTATCTCTGGCTCAGGTCCCTGTTGCACTCCTTGAGGATCAGGTCGACTCCTCTGGACTCTCTATGGCTCAACTGCTAGTGCAAAATCCTCAGGTGCCTCACCATCAGGCACTACCATAAAAATACAATCACCCCCTCGTGCAATCATCAGCATGGACTCCAACATCTGAACACCCATCTCCTTCATGTCATAGCGGACCATTAACCTTGAAATATCCCTGGTCAACAATGAGTATGAAGCAGCTAACGAAGTAATAAAATTTCCACTACAAGTCGGACTATCCTCCCGATATCCTCTGGCCTTTCATGCCATATACAATTGTAACATCCCAAATTTCGAGGCCAAAAATTTCATTTTAAATTAAGTATTTCACAACTCAGTTTACCAAAACATTTCCCATGCCATGTTATTGTATAAAGAAACATAACAAAGTGTCTAAAAATCATATCGTCAAAAGTAAAATAAATAAGAGTACATTCCTAGAAAACTCTATGCGGAAATCATGTGAATGTGTGATGCGCTGCTACATCGCCGACTCCTTCCCCTTGGACGAAGAGGTACCTGAAACCAAAACTGAAACTATAAGCACAAATCTTAGGGAGTTCCCCTATCATACCACATACCATACAAACACATAGCATACATACTTTCGGGCAATTCTGGGGCGCCCGTCCTACCCATGTCAAGCCATTTTGGGGTGCTGACCTACCCATGTCAAGCCATTATGGGGTGCTGATCTACCCATGTCAAGCCATTATGGGGTGCTGACCTACCCATGTCAAGCTATTCTGGGGTGTTGAGCTACACATGTCAAGCCATTCTGGGGTGCCGACCTACCCTCTGGTCTATCTCAATCGAACACGGGGACTATTTTACCCCTACTAGTAACACATAATATCATATCATAATCATGATATCAGACATATCTGGGGTGTCCGACCTACCCATTGGCCCTAGCGACCGGATCGGGGACTGGTCCCCTACTACTGATACTATCTCACATAACATAGCAACTAGCAAACTAGCATCCTCTCATATCTAGCAATCTAGCATGCTCGCATATCCAACAATAATAGACCAGACAACTATCACAAAGATAATCATCCCAACTAACAATTACTAGTGGGCGGGCCTTGGTGCCTTAGACCCACTTCTATTCAAGGTCGGCTCTCCTCGACTCCTCAATCCCTACACGACAACCTTCAAGTTGTCAACTGAACTTATAACCCAAACAGGGTCAATACCAAAACTAGACAAAGTCAACATTGGTCAAAGTCAACATCCAGTTGACCTGACTCGCTGAGTTGGTCTACCAACTCATCGAGTCCATGCTCCACTAACCCGATCCAACCCCGACACCATTCATCAAGTCTAGCGAGAACTTGTCGTCCTTTCCTTCATTTAAACCATCAGGACCATCTTCATTTGACTCATCGAGTTCTTCTTTCAACCCGGCGAGTTCATCTCCCTCATAAGAACATGTCCAGTCTATGACTCGCTGAGTTGTACGAACAACTCGTCGAGCCCATCTTCAAAGGTTGGGAGATTGCCTTGGACTCGCCGAGTCTGTTCATACACTCGTCGAGTCCCATGATTCCCTGGTCCCTTTCCGAACCACTGGTCCAGCCACAGAAGGGATTTTGTGGTCATTACACACCGACTCGTCGAGTTCCAAGAACAACTCATTGAGTCCCTTCTCGACCCTTAACATACAGTCGATTTAAATGGGTCTTAACACGTCAAAACCATATATATGGCCTCCTAATGTCCATTTTATACATAAAGTTCCAAACTTGGTGTACATGCATGGGGTTTTGGCTCAAAAATCCATAAAAGGTGATCTACAATGTGCATGGGGCTCTCATGGCCATAGAGTTGGCACCTTTATACCATGAGACCCCTCCAATGACTCAGATCTAAAAGTAGAACCCCATGAATCACTTCCCAAATCTGAAAATGGCTTAGAAAGCCCTAAATGCACCCAAATTCTAAGCCCTAAAGATGAAAAACCAAATGGAAGACCAAAACAGGGGCATTTACCTTGATTGAGCTGATGATGGAATAAGATCTCTGGATCTACAAGCCCCAACTTGAATTCCCAAGCTTCTTCCTTTCTTTCAAGCTTCACAAACCACCCAAAAGCACCAAAAATGGCCTTAGATCACCCAAAGCGGCTAGGGTTTCGATATGAGGTGTTCTGGGAGCATAAGGGACAATGGAGGCTGCAATAAGACGTTTAAATAGGGTATAAACCCTCAAATTTAGGGTTTCACTCAAACAGCACCTACTCGCCGATTCAGTCTCCGACTCGTTGAGTAGGTCACTTAGACTTGTCGCGGATCTCGTATCTACTCGACGAGTTGGAACACCAACTCGTTGAGTCCCAAAGAAAAATACATAAGATTCTTGAATTAAAGACGTACCAGGAATCGGGTGTTACAAATCTCCCCCACTTATCTTAGACATCGTCCTCAAAGTCTGCTGCTCGATCCGAAAAAAGCTCGGGGTAATGTTCCCTAATCTCGTCCTCGGGCTCCCAGGTCCATTCCGATCCCTTTCGGTGCCGCAACTACACCTTTACCAGCTCCACTCTCTTGTTCCTTAGATCCCTTGACTTCCTGTCAAGGATTGCCATTGGCCGCTCTATGTAGTTCAGGCTGTCATCAACCTGAATGTCCTCCAAAGGCACCACCGTTGAATCGTCTACCAGGCATTTCCGCAACTGGGAGACGTGAAATGTGATATGAATTTGACTGAGGTCGGCTAGCAGATCCAGTCTATACGCCTCCTTGGCCACCCGGGCAATAACCTTGAAGGGTCCAATATACCTGGGGCCTAGTTTGCCCCGCTTCCTGAAGCGAATGACGCCCTTCCAAGGCGACACCTTCATGAGCACCATATCCCCAACCTGCAACTTTAGGTCCGATCGACGCTTGTCGGCATAACTTTTCTGCACATCCCTATCTGAGATCATTGAAACTGGAATCCCATGTCGCGCCAATAGCTCCCTAATATAGATGCCAGCCAACTTTTCGGCTGAAATACTTTCTTGAATTGGAATAAAATGGGCGCTCTTGGACAATCAATCAACAATGAACCAATTTGTATCCACTCCTCGTGCGGTCCTGGGAAGCTTCGTAATGAAGTCCATAGTAATATCCACCCACTTCCACAGTGGGATATTCAATGGCTGGACCTTGCCTTGAGGTCTCTAGTGCTTAGCCTTGACCTTCCTGCAGGTCAGGCACCTTTCCACACCCCAAGCTATGTCCGTCTTCATACAGGGCCATCAATAATCGAGACGAATATCCCTGTCCATCTTCGTCACCCCGGGATGGATAGAGAACCTGGAATTGTGTGCCTCCGCCATCAATACCTGGCGCACACCCCCATAATAAGGGACTCACACCCTACGGTGAAGAGTCAAAAATCCTCAACTATCATAGTCGAAGGAGGAAACCTGGCCCACAATTCGCTTGCTCTTCCGATGTTCCTCCTTTATGGCCTCCTTCAGGGCCTCCCGAATCTGCTCCAATAGTAGAGTCACAACTGTCATCCTCATACATATGTCCCTGATCGGTGTTGCCTTGTGGCTAAGCGCATCGGCCACGACATTGGCCTTCCCCAGGTGGTAGAGGATCTTGCAATCATAATCCTTTACCACATCAAGCCACTAACGTTGACTCATATTTAGATTTAGCTAGTCCATGAGATACCTCAGGCTCTTGTGGTCTGTGTAAATGGTACAACGAACCCCGTAGAGGTAATGGTGCCAAATCTTGAGGGTGAAAACAATAGCCCCCAGCTCCAAATCATGTGTCGGGTAATTCGCCTCGTGAGACTTCAGCTACCTCGAAGCATAAGCTATAACATGCCCTATCTGCATCAATACCGTGCCCAAACCCGAGATAGACGCATCAAAATATACAACAAAATCCTCAATACCCTCTGGCAGGGCTAAGATTGGGGCCTCGCACAATCTCCGTCTCAAGGTCTCAAGCGCAGCTTGCTGCTCAGGCCCCCAACGAAAGACCACGACCTTCCTTGTCAGTCATGTCAGGGGCATGGATATCTTGGAGAAGTCCTGAATGAATCTCCAATAGTAGCCTACTAATCCCAGAAAGCTTCGAATCTCAAATGGAGACCTTGGAACCTCCCATCTCATCACGGCCTCCACCTTGGCCGGGTTAACCGAAATCCCATTCTGATTGACAAGGTGCCCCAAAAACTGCACCTCACGCAACCAGAACTCACACTTGGAGAACTTTGCATACACGTTCTTCCTCCTCAAGGTATCCAGAACCTCCCGTAAGTGCTCCTCATGCTGCTCTCGAGTCTTGGAATAAACCAAGATATCGTCAATGAAAACTATCACACACCGATCCAACATCGGTCTGCACACGCGGTTCATGAGATCCATGAACGCGACAGGAGCATTGTTCAGCCTGAAAGGCATCACCACAAACTCATAGCAACCATAATGTGACTGAAACACAATCTTCTGCACATTCTCCTCTCTGGCCCTCATCTGATGATATCCTGAATGTATATCAATCTTGGAGAACCAAGATGCTCCCTGTAGCGGGTCAAAGAGGTCATCAATCCTCGGGAGTGGGTAACGGTTGTTCAGTGTTACCTTATTCAGCTCCCGATAATCTATACACATCCGATGCGACCCGTCCTTCTTCCTCACAAACAGAATCGGGGCTCCCCAAGGTGAACTGCTCAACCTAATGAATCCCTTGTCTAACAGCGCCTGCAACTGTGTAGACAACTCCTGCATCTCAGGAGGAGCCAACCGATACGGTGCGTTGGCTATCAGAGCCACACTAGGGACTAGGTCGACCCTGAACTCTACCTGCCTTTCTGGAGGTATCCCAGGCAACTCCTCTGGAAATACATCCGCAAACTCTCGTACCACAGGCACATCGCCCACCGTCGCCTTACCAGCTTCTCGGGTATCCATAACATAGGCGACAAATCATGTGCAACCCTGTTGAAGGTAGCGCCTAGCTCTCGCTGCTTAACATAAAGTTGGTCCTTGTTGTGGCCTCTCGCCCTGACTCAGCAGCTCTCCCCATATTGGGGTCCTGATCCACACCAACTACTGCGCGCAATCAATCACTACCCCATTAGAGCTTAGCCAATCCATACCAATAATAACCTTATTCTTCGGCAAAGGTATGGGAACCAAGTCTACCAGGTAACGTTTCTCGAACAGCCTCAAAACACAATCTCGGTAGACCTCTGATGTTCACACTGATCGGTCGTCTACAATCTCAACCTCTAAAGGGCAATCCAACATGCCCGAAGACTCATGAAACTTCTTGCTAAGTGCAAGAGAGACAAATGATCAGGTAGCACCCGAATAAAAGAATACCTTAACTGGGATACCGTTCACATGGAACGATCCTAAACAGGGCACATACATAGCATATCAAAACCACATTGACATAACATAAAAGCATAAAAAAAAGAAATCGTACCCGTCACCACATCGGGTGCAGCACATGCCTCCTCGGCTGTCAACTGGAATGCTTGGCTCCTCACCACTAGAGCCTCTACCTTCGCCTTCCGGACATCCGCAACCCACACTGTCACTGGGGTCGGCGCCGCCGCTGGCGCTGCTGCTGTCAATCTAGGGCAGTTGCCCTTCTTATGGCCCCTCTAATTGCAATGGAAGCAAATCAAGTCTGACATCTGGATTCTGGGGTCGGGGGCAGTACAATCTCTACCAAAGTGCCCCGTCTTGCCGCACTTGTAGCAACTGGTCGATCCCGCTCGACAAGTTCCCTCATGCGTCCTGCTGCATTTCCTGCAGCGGTTTTGGCCTAGCTGGCCCTTCGACCTAACGTCGGATCCCTTGGGTTTCTTCCCCGAAACCCCTGTCACCTGCTCAGTCTCTACTTTCGTCTTCCTGACATGCGCCAAATCGAGCTCCCTCTCCCGCACCCTGGCAATCATAGACTCTAGGGTCGGGCAGGCTGAATAGCTGACATGCTCTCGAATATCAGCCCTCACCATATCATGATAGTGGGTCTTTCGCATCTCCTCATCTCCCTCATACTGGGGTACCAACAATGCCCTCTCTCGGAACTTGGCGGTGATTTCCGCCACAGTCTCCGTAGTCTGCCTCACATCCAAAAACTTTATGGCCAACTACTGAAGCTCTATAGCCGGCGCAAACTCAGCCCTGAATCTGGTCCCGAAATATGGCCACGTCATAGACTCGATGTATGGAGCCCCCAAGAAGTCACCATTCGACTCCCACCAGTCTATAGCACTGTCCTTCAAACATCACGCAACAAAGCGGACCTTCGACCCTTCCGGGTAGAAGCACGTCAACTACACAGACTCAATGTCTATGATCCATCTCGTGGCAGCAATGGGGTCCTTCACCCCATGAAAATCTGACGCAACACTCCCTCTGAAGTCCTTAAAGGACAATGTACACGTACCCGCTTGGCCAGACCCCTAGTCACTCCTGAATGATCGGAGGCGATCCTCTATCAACTCGATAATCCCCTCCTTTGTCACACCCCCAAACCAAGGATGGCGGAAATGTCTAGGGGTGGAGGACTTCATGTTCAGTATCACAACAATATGTATAATAGTGCTCAAAGTAAATACAACCATCATAAATATAATTGAAAAAGTTACACCAAAGTATTTGTTTACATGTTTCAAAATCAATTACAATATGATGACAAAAATAAATTGTTGACGGTTTAACGTCCCATCCTCAAAGCGCTGAAGTTTTCCTGTTTCACTGATTCCCTGAGAATACAAGTAGTTTTGAAAAGTGTCAACAATTAAGTTGGTGAGTTCATAAGAGTTTTGTTTGGAGTAGAAACCGTTTTCCTTTTTAAAAGCGATAGGATATGAATCCAGAAAATCCAATATTTTCTTAGTTAGGTGTAAACAAAATATTCCTATATGATGTGTTGATGAACCCTAGATTGACCCGTAGATTTCCTCTATAATCATCCAGCGTATATAAGTTATAGAAGATTTAAGTTAGATAAAACGTCGAATGTAGTGGGTCTGCCCTAGGTCCACAACCCAAAGAGGAACAGGAGATGAGGCGGGCACCACCAATTCTAAGCCAATCCAGACTAAATTCTTGTATGACTCAAGCATATACGCTCAATGATTATAGTTGAAGTCTAACAATGCTAAGATTTAATGTGAATATAACCTATACATACCATAGTTCACCGGGGGTAATAGAGATTAGTGAACCTGAACTATGCATATGATAGCTTATCAAAAGTGATGGTGAATATAGCCTATATGATGTGTTAATGTATTCTAGATTGACCCGTAGAATTCCTCTATAATTGTCCAGCGTATATAAGTTATAGAAGATTTAAGTTAGATAAAACGTCGAATGTAGTGGGTCTGCCCTAGGTCCACAACCCAACGAGGAACAGGAGATGAGGCGGGCACCACCAATTCTAATCCAATCCAGACTAAATTCTTGTATGACTCAAGCATATACGCTCAACGATTATAGTTGAAGTCTAACAATGTGAACCTTTAATGTGAATATAACCTATACATATCATAGTTCACCGGGGAGTAATAGAGATTAGTGAACCTGAACTATGCATATGAATAGCTTATCGAAAGTGATGTGATGGTGAATATAACCTATACATATCAAAAGTGATGGTGAATGTGAATATAACCTATACATATCATAGTTCACCGGGGAGTAATAGAGATTAGTGAACCTGAACTATGCATATGAATAGCTTATCGAAAGTGATGTGATGGTGAGTATAACCTATACATATCAAAAGTGATGGTGAATGTGAATATAACCTATACATATCATAGTTCACCGGGGAGTAATAGAGATTAGTGAACCTGAACTATGCATATGAATAGCTTATCGAAAGTGATGGTGAATTCCTTTCTTGTAATTAAGTTCCTAGGGTAGATGAAACATAAACTATACCTATTATAGTTTATTACTTTGTTTGTAATATGTATTTACCATAACTATACCGATTATAACTAACGCGTTCGTTTGTGGGGGTATAATGGCTTAACTATACTTATTTATAGATTATCTTGATCGTCCATAGCGGCAATAACTCTTTGGTAAGTGCAAGACCTTTAATATTGTGTTTGTTATATAAATAACCCTAAACTATACCTATTATAGTTTATCGATTGATTTCGTGGGAAATGAGCATAGGTCTTACTTGTCATAATTTATCAATGTTTATATTTTAATGGATATAGGCTCGTAATATCGTATATATATATATATATATATATATATATATATATATATATATATATATATTTGTCATACTTGTGAAGGTGTAAATCCATTTGTTTTCTGATGTATGTCTATGTAAGAATACAAAATTTGTCATATATTGCAATTACACATAATCACATAACAATGTATACCTTGCTCAACATGTTACAAGGTGAATTGAAATTTATTGTGTTTTTCTGTTAATAACATTTTCTGGAACTGTTATTGGAAAAATTGTAGAAAAATCATAAAATGTCCAAATCAAGTTATGTAACTTCTGAGAGTTTGGAAAATGAGTCTAGTTTGTTCATAATTTTTATTATAATTTTTAATGACCTCTAACTTGGGTGAAAAAGTCCATAATCACAGACTGGTCCGGATTGATGTTTGAAATGATAGGCAGTTTTGTAAAAATCACCATAAATTGTAGAAAAATCGTATGGAGATGTGCAAGTATTCATTTTAAAGCTAAGAAGTGGAACTACATGCACCTAAAACAGTTCTGAAAACAAAATATTTAAGATGTCCAAAACAGTCCGTGAATGGAGTGAAACTTTTCTGAAGAAAGCTGTTAGAAAAATGTAGTTATGTTCTAAGTATTTTAACTTGTATTCCCCCCCTAAAAACTTGAGAAAACATGAAAATGTAGGGGTATGAACTCACCTTGTGTGATTTCAGTAGATAAGTGTTGAAGAAGAGAAGTGTTCAACCCAAGAACACTTGAAGAATCACTTGAAGATTCGAAGCTCTAACATGGAGTTTGTGTAAGATACCCATGATTTGGGTGGAAATAATTGAGATAATCATAAAGGAAATGGATTATGCTTACCAAATGTGGAGGAAAAACTCAAGATCAGCCCTTGAATCTCGAATTTCTAGAGAGAGAAAGTGAGAGAGAAAAGAGTTTGATCTTCTTGTGAGATGAGAGCAAATGAGAGAAAATGAGGAGAGAGGATGATTATCCAGCTCTCAAAAACGTGGGGATGGCTTGTGAGGGAGGTAAAAGGTACAAGGTATGGTGGAAAGGAGTGTGGGTGGTCATGGAGTGGGTATGGGGGTTGCTTGCGTCATAAAATAAGGTAAAGTCAACACTCTTCTTTTTGTACTTTACCAACTCCTTTTTAAATAAGATTTTATCCTTAAAATGTGATTAAATCATTAATTTAGGGGTCTTATAATTAAAAATAAAGTTTTGGGTGAAAATCCTATGTTAAAATAATTAAAAATGGGTTTAAAACGCAAAAATACGCAAAAACGGGGTGAAAAACGTAATTTCCAGCGAGATTCTTCGGACCTAGGCCGAAACTCGGTCCCTAGGCCGAAGTTCGGTCAGATGGGGCTCGGCTCGGACGCGGTAGGCTGAGTCAGGAGGCGGGAGGCGAAGCGAAACTCGGTCCGATGTGAAGCAGTCCGAAACGAAAGCGAGAAGCGAAAGCGGGTGGTTCGGTCCGAAGGGAGGCAGTCCGACGCGAAGGCAAGGGTTCGGTCCGAGGTCAGGCTAGAACCGAAGGGACTGTTGTGAACAGTAATGAATAGTACCTTCGGTTCGGATTTCCCTTCTATGCGAGGTTCAGTTCGGACCTTTCTTCTTTGCATGGTTCGGTTCGGATCTCCTTCAATGCCGGGTTCGGTTCAGATGAACAGTAACTTCGGTCCAACTCATAAACAGTACTTTCGGTTCGGACCCTCATGAATAGTGCTTTCGGTTCGGTTCATGAATAGTACTTTCGGTTCGGAGGGTTCGTTTCCTTAAGTCCGTTTTTCGCGTAGACTTCCGTTTTTGGGCTATTTTCGCCGAATTCGAGGGTCGGAATGCCCCGAGTGATTATAGAAAGTCGGGGAGAGATTTCGAGAGAGATTTGAGAGAGATTTCACATACAGAGAGAGATTTGGGAGAGATTTCACATACTTAGGGAGATTTGGGAGAGATTTGACATACTTGGAGAGATTTCACATACAAAGAGATATGTGAGAGAGATTTCACATACTTAGAGAGATTTGGGAGAGATTTGACATTCTTGGAGAGATTTTACATACAAAGAGATATGTGGGAGAGATTTCACATACTTAGAGAGATTTGGGAGAGATTTGACATACTTGGAGAGATTTCACATACAAAGAGATATGTGGGAGAGATTTCACATACTTAGAGAGATTTGGGAGAGATTTCACATACTAAGAGATAGAGTGAAAACGATTGAGAGAGGTTTCATTGGTGACCTTTTTGAGTGTTCGGCTTTGCAATGCAGGGTCCGTAAGTCTCGTTACACCTTGTTTAAGGATCTTGCATACTCCCGATGAGTATGCACCATTGTTTTATCGGTTTGGCTCGCCACGTACCTCAGTTTTAGGTTAAGGAGATCTAGGTGTACGCACTTTTTGATTTAGGATCTCTTGTTAGAGTAGAGAGTTGTTTAGGAGTTACTTATCATAAGCTCTAGCACTTACGGCAAGATGAGTGGACCGGTTTGACTTGTTGACTTTCGTTGACTTTGACTTGACTGAAAATTGACGGTTGTCACATCATCCCCCCGTTAGAGGGAATTTCGTCCCGAAATTTGAAATCAGGCAAGGAGTTTGAAAATGACTAAGGTCGGCTCTACATTATTTTGATTCTGACTAAGAGACGAGTTATCATACATGAGAACTTAGCTTATACACATTATGATATAACCAATACTGGGCGGATAGCAAAATGTGTGATTCTATTTCAGTTTCACATCCCAACGAGGAAAAGAAACTAAGTCAGAATTCTCACATTTTATTATCTACCAGGTATTTGTTATATATAACTGGGGAATGTATAAGCGAGGAAATCATAACAAATAACTTAGTAATTCTTCTTACTGAATTAGAGTTCCTAGTCAGGGCTAACATTGAACCTAGATGTATTCCGACCGCTCACCTATAGAGTGGGAGCATGTTCTCGGAAGTTTGACCTACATCCCTATGATGCAGTCCCATTACGGAGTCGAAGGAAATTCATAGAATGGTCTCATGACGGCTTTGGAATTTCTTGTTGTTTATGCTCTCAGTTTAATCTTTGGCATTACTACTATGCATGCTTAAATCGATGTTAGACTTAATTAAATAAAGAAATTTGGAATTTAAACGTCGGTGTTAGAAACGCGTACTAATATTTGCGGGCAGTTCCGGGGTGGTCTCTCCTTCGGTGATCGCAAGCACCCTTCCACCACCACTGGCATCCCTTGCTCTTGGGCAGTTCCTTTTGAAATGGCCTGTTTCTCCACATTTGTAACAGGCTGGGCTTACTCCAGAGCCGGGGAACTGGTTGATGGGTCGTACCGGTGCCTTACAGAAACGGGTAGTGTGCCCTTTTCTATTGCAGTTCATGCAATGCAATTCTCTACAAGCCCCAGTGTGATGGAAGCTACACTTGTTACATTTCGGAAGGGTTCCAGCGTATTGCTTCGTGGGAGTTGGCGTGGTGAGGGTTGTGGCAGCATGAATCGCAACAATTGGCGTGGTTGTCGGAGTGTCATGGCTGGCACGATGGTCGATGAGTTGTTGTGCCAACTCCTTGGCGCTGTCGAAGGTAGTTGGTCTTGAGGCCAATACACTATCATGGATCTGGGATGATAGCCCCCAAAGGTATCGTTCTATCTTTTTCTCCTCTGGGGTGACCATTGTAGGACAGAGGAGTGCTAGGTCATTGAATCGGGCGGTATAAGCTTCGAGATCCATCCCCGACATTTTGAGGTTCCAGAGTTCCTCATCCAGTTTTTGCACTTCGCCTCTTGGGCAATGTTCCTTCAGCATTAAAGCTTTTAGATCCTCCCAGCTTATAGAGTTAGCCACTGCAGGAGTAAGTGACTTAACTCGGCTATTCCACCAAGTAAGAGCTTTTCTTGTAAAAGTGAATGCCGCATACTTGACTTTGCTCGCTTCGGGACAAGCGCAGATTTCGAAGACTGCTTCGGTCCTTTCAAACCATTGCATCAGCGCGATGACGCCCCCGCTTCCGTCGAAAGGATCGGGTTTGCCATTTGTGAAGTCTTTGTAAGAACACTCCTTAGTGCGTCCTGTGCTGTCCCCCTGATTCCAGTTAGTATTCCCGGATCCGAAGCCGCCGGAACCATTTGTACCCATTTGCGACATTGATGCCGCCACTGCTGTTGTTACGGAAGCTTGAAACATTATGGGATCAAACTGCGGAGGGGGCGGTGCTGTGCTCCCGGAGGGTCTGGACTTTTTCTTTGGCGGCATAGTCCTGTCATAAGTTGGTAGAGACGTACAAACGATAAGTTTTTAATAATAGTGACAAGTCAGAAGTTATCAAGCCAGACTTGTCTGTATCATGTTCTATCTTAAGAGTATTTTGTATGTAATTCGCCACAAAGTCCTTGTGAATGAATTTTAGTGGTGGTGACTCAAATGCAACTAGTGATTTGTTTCGCCTGATCCCTTTCTAAAATTACTTGATATTTATATTAAGAATTTCTTGGAGTTACCATATGTATATTGTTTGTAGTATAGAGTTCGAGGATAATAGGTCTACATCTCATTAACGTAAGGAAGATTTTGGGCAATGCTACGGTTCCCTTGAATAGTGTAGTCTCCGGATTCTGAAGGATTCGAATGTCTCCACTTAACAACCTAGGTTGGTCGTGTTCTTCTTTCCAGGTTTCCAAGCACTCTACCCAAGGAGGCGTTGGGCTTTGAACAACCGGACGAGGGTTAGGATTCGGAACAAGGGCCATCAGGGTAGGTTCTCCACTTCAGGGTCGGGGTCAGGACCATCAGCAAAGCCTTCAGCTTGGTGACCATCCAAAGGGATTCGGTACACACTCTATGGCTCCTCTCCGAGCCATTCAGTATTGCCGTGGTTAGGGTAGTACGGGTCGTCGTGGGGAAGGAATTTAGCCATAATATCTTCACGAGAAAAGGGGATATAAGAAATAACTAAGTAGACGTACTAATTAGATAATTATAAGATGATCTTTACCAGGTACTTCAATATATTGTTTAGTGCATACTAGTTATATGTATTTGGGACAGGATAGACCTTCGAATAAGCGATCCTAACTCTAAATCCCCAATCCAACGAGAACAGGAAGTAAAGCAAAGACCCACAGATTCTAAGTCTATGACGTCCTGGATACATATAATTTTAATGTATCCACTAGGCAATTATTGACCCATTGGTAAAAATCTATTTAGTTCTCAAATAAGTAATTATAATAACACCAAATACCCCTATGGTATTTCATTGTGGTAGTGTTGGTAAGTTTTTAGACTTGTTGCCATATCACAACCATTCTTGGGCATGTGCTAATCACTCCTCGAACGGGCATAGTTGATCAGGCTATGCCACTCCCAAGACTAACCATACATCCCCGAGCTTATCTGTGATATTCAACAATCATTACTTTTGTTTTGTTCTAGAACGATGTTGACCCTAGTATGTATGCATGCATGTATACTTTTATTAAGAAACTACTTATTTCTAAAAGTATAATTGTTTCGAAAACATAAAATCAGAGACTCTAGTCCCAATGCATTTATAGTTTGTATATCTTATGTGGTTCGATATACTGAGTTCACTATAAACAATGCTCTGATACCAATCTGTCACACCCCCAAACCAAGGATGGCGGAAACGTCCAGGGGTGGAGGACTTCATGTTCAGTATCACAACAATATGTATAATAGTGCTCAAAGTAAATACAACCATCATAAATATAATTGAAAAAGTTACACCAAAGTATTTGTTTACATGTTTCAAAATCAATTACAATATGATGACAAAAATAAATTGTTGACGGTTTAACGTCCCATCCTCAAAGCGCTGAAGTTTTCCTGTTTCACTGATTCCCTGAGAATACAAGTAGTTTTGAAAAGTGTCAACAATTAAGTTGGTGAGTTCATAAGAGTTTTGTTTGGAGTAGAAACCGTTTTCCTTTTTAAAAGCGATAGGATATGAATCCAGAAAATCCAATATTTTCTTAGTTAGGAGTAAACAAAATATTCCTATATGATGTGTTGATGAACCATAGATTGACCCGTAGATTTCCTCTATAATCATCCAGCGTATATAAGTTATAGAAGATTTAAGTTAGATAAAACGTCGATTGTAGTGGGTCTGCCCTAGGTCCACAACCCAACGAGGAACAGGAGATGAGGCGGGCACCACCAATTCTAAGCCAATCCAGACTAAATTCTTGTATGACTCAAGCATATACGCTCAATGATTATAGTTGAAGTCTAACAATGCTAACCTTTAATGTGAATATAACCTATACATACCATAGCTCACCGGGGGGTAATAGAGATTAGTGAACCTGAACTATGCATATGATAGCTTATCAAAAGTGATGGTGAATATAGCCTATATGATGTGTTAATGTATTCTAGATTGACCCGTAGAATTCCTCTATAATTGTCCAGCGTATATAAGTTATAGAAGATTTAAGTTAGATAAAACGTCGAATGTAGTGGGTCTGCCCTAGGTCCACAAACCAACGAGGAACAGGAGATGAGGCGGGCACCACCAATTCTAAGCCAATCCAGACTAAATTCTTGTATGACTCAAGCATATACGCTCAACGATTATAGTTGAAGTCTAACAATGTGAACCTTTAATGTGAATATAACCTATACATATCATAGTTCACCGGGGAGTAATAGAGATTAGTGAACCTGAACTATGCATATGAATAGCTTATCGAAAGTGATGTGATGGTGAATATAACCTATACATATCAAAAGTGATGGTGAATGTGAATATAACCTATACATATCATAGTTCACCGGGGAGTAATAGAGATTAGTGAACCTGAACTATGCATATGAATAGCTTATCGAAAGTGATGTGATGGTGAGTATAACCTATACATATCAAAAGTGATGGTGAATGTGAATATAACCTATACATATCATAGTTCACCGGGGAGTAATAGAGATTAGTGAACCTGAACTATGCATATGAATAGCTTATCGAAAGTGATGGTGAATTCCTTTCTTGTAATTAATTTCCTAGGGTAGATGAAACATAAACTATACCTATTATAGTTTATTACTTTGTTTGTAATATGTATTTACCATAACTATACCGATTATAACTAACGCGTTCGTTTGTGGGGGTATAATGGCTTAACTATACTTATTTATAGATTATCTTGATCGTCCATAGCGGCAATAACTCTTTGGTAAGTGCAAGACCTTTAATATTGTGTTTGTTATATAAATAACCCTAAACTATACCTATTATAGTTTATCGATTGATTTCGTGGGAAATGAGCATAGGCCTTACTTGTCATAATTTATCAATGTTTATATTTTAATGGATATAGGCTCGTAATATCGTATATCTATATATATTTGTCATACTTGTGAAAGTGTAAATCCATTTGTTTTCTGATGTATGTCTATGTAAGAATACAAAATTTGTCATATATTGCAATTACACATAATCACATAACAATGTATACCTTGCTCAACATGTTACAAGGTGAATTGAAATTTATTGTGTTTTTCTGTTAATAACATTTTCTGGAACTGTTATTGGAAAAATTGTAGAAAAATCATAAAATGTCCAAATCAAGTTATGTAACTTCTGAGAGTTTGGAAAATGAGTCTAGTTTGTTCATAATTTTTATTATAATTTTTAATGACCTCTAACTTGGGTGAAAAAGTCCATAATCACAGACTGGTCCGGATTGATGTTTGAAATGATAGGCAGTTTTGTAAAAATCACCATAAATTGTAGAAAAATCGTATGGAGATGTGCAAGTAGTCATTTTAAAGCTAAGAAGTGGAACTACATGCACCTAAAACAGTTCTGAAAACAAAATATTTAAGATGTCCAAAACAGTCCGTGAATGGAGTGAAACTTTTCTGAAGAAAGCTGTTAGAAAAATGTAGTTATGTTCTAAGTATTTTAACTTGTATTCCCCCCCTAAAAACTTGAGAAAACATGAAAATGTAGGGGTATGAACTCACCTTGTGTGATTTCAGTAGATAAGTGTTGAAGAAGAGAAGTGTTCAACCCAAGAACACTTGAAGAATCACTTGAAGATTCGAAGCTCTAGCATGGAGTTTGTGTAAGATACCCATGATTTGGGTGGACATAATTGAGATAATCATAAAGGAAATGGATTATGCTTAACAAATGTGGAGGAAAAACTCAAGATCAGCCCTTGAATCTCGAATTTCTAGAGAGAGAAAGTGAGAGAGAAAAGAGTTTGATCTTCTTGTGAGATGAGAGCAAATGAGAGAAAATGAGGAGAGAGGATGATTATCCAGCTCTCAAAAACGTGGGGATGGCTTGTGAGGGAGGTAAAAGGTACAAGGTATGGTGGAAAGGAGTGTGGGTGGTCATGGAGTGGGTATGGGGGTTGCTTGCGTCATAAAATAAGGTAAAGTCAACACTCTTCTTTTTGTACTTTACCAACTCCTTTTTAAATAAGATTTTATCCTTAAAATGTGATTAAATCATTAATTTAGGGGTCTTATAATTAAAAATAAAGTTTTGGGTGAAAATCCTATGTTAAAATAATTAAAAATGGGTTTAAAACGCAAAAATACGCAAAAACGGGGTGAAAAACGTAATTTCCAGCGAGATTCTTCGGACCTAGGCCGAAACTCGGTCCCTAGGCCGAAGTTCGGTCAGATGGGGCTCGGCTCGAACGCGGTAGGCTGAGTCAGGAGGCGGGAGGCGAAGCGAAACTCGGTCCGATGTGAAGCAGTCCGAAACGAAAGCGAGAAGCGAAAGCGGGTGGTTCGGTCCGAAGGGAGGCAGTCCGACGCGAAGGCAAGGGTTCGGTCCGAGGTCAGGCTAGAACCGAAGGGACTGTTGTGAACAGTAATGAACAGTACCTTCGGTTCGGATTTCCCTTCTATGCGAGGTTCGGTTCGGACCTTTCTTCTTTGCATGGTTCGGTTCGGATCTCCTTCAATGCCGGGTTCGGTTCGGATGAACAGTAACTTCGGTCCAGCTCATGAACAGTACTTTCGGTTCGGACCCTCATGAATAGTGCTTTCGGTTCGGTTCATGAATAGTACTTTCGGTTCGGAGGGTTCGTTTCCTTAAGTCCGTTTTTCGCGTAGACTTCCGTTTTTGGGCTATTTTCGCCGAATTCGAGGGTCGGAATGCCCCGAGTGATTATAGAAAGTCGGGGAGAGATTTCGAGAGAGATTTGAGAGAGATTTCACATACAGAGAGAGATTTGGGAGAGATTTCACATACTTAGGGAGATTTGGGAGAGATTTGACATACTTGGAGAGATTTCACATACAAAGAGATATGTGAGAGAGATTTCACATACTTAGAGAGATTTGGGAGAGATTTCACATACTTAGAGAGATTTGGGAGAGATTTGACATTCTTGGAGAGATTTCACATACAAAGAGATATGTGGGAGAGCTTTCACATACTTAGAGAGATTTGGGAGAGATTTGACATACTTGGAGAGATTTCACATACAAAGAGATATTTGGGAGAGATTTCACATACTTAGAGAGATTTGGGAGAGATTTCACATACTAAGAGATAGAGTGAAAACGATTGAGAGAGGTTTCATTGGTGACCTTTTTGAGTGTTCGGCTTTGCAATGCAGGGTCCGTAAGTCTCGTTACGCCTTGTTTAAGGATCTTGCATACTCCCGATGAGTATGCAACATTGTTTTATCGGTTTGGCTCGCCACGTACCTCAGTTTTAGGTTAAGGAGATCTAGGTGTACGCACTTTTTGATTTAGGATCTCTTGTTAGAGTAGAGAGTTGTTTAGGAGTTACTTATCATAAGCTCTAGCACTTACGGCAAGATGAGTGGACCGGTTTGACTTGTTGACTTTCGTTGACTTTGACTTGACTGAAAATTGACGGTTGTCACATCCTTGATAGACCCGAAAATAACTGGGGTCGACTCAAGGATACCTCTCATGATCTAAGACGCGGTGAATTCGTATAGCCCGTCGTTAACCTGCTCGAACCCTGCAGCCAAGCCCGATCCTGACCCTGATACGGAAGTTCCTGCTCCATGTCGTGTAAACACCATACTGAAAATAAACACGCAATTGTCAGGATCATACATACTCTCGAGAGGTCTCACATACTCTCCAAGTTTCCTGGTTCCATCTCGGCCCTCCCTGACTCGAGTACAGATCCTCTGCTTCTAGTAGTACGGGCCCATACTACCTTCCATATGTATCTGTACTTTCCTCAAGGATTTCCTCAACTTTGCCAAGTCCCTCAACCAATATCCCTTTCCAACTAATATTATCCTAGGCTTTCCTAAAGCACTCTCCGACCTACTCTCCACCATCAGCTGCACTAGGAGTCCCTACCACCCTTCCCTAACTAGCTTCCAGATACTATTACAAATCCTCTCACTAGTTAGTTAAAGTTAGTCAGGACCCCTATAACACAATGCAAGCAGCATTCGTGCATTGAGTAACCACATCAAGCATAGCCTAACCAGGCTATCATACTGTTGACTAGACTGTCCTAGCATACAACTCATATAATAGGCATTCATGGCATCCTCCTATATCCTTAGCCCTAGTCTAGCATGCAGTTCTCTGAATCATATATCGGCATACAAGTCATCCTCCTAGTTAGTTAAAGTTAGTCAGGACCCCTATAGCACAAAGCAAGTAGCATTTGTGCATTGAGTAACCACATAAAGCATAGCCTAACCAGGCTATCCTACTGTTGACTAGACTGTCCTAGCATACAACTCATATAACAGGCATTCAAGGCATCCTCCTATATCCTTATCCCTAGTCTAGCATGCAGCTCTTAGAATCATATGTCAGCAAGAAATGCATAGCCTAACTCCAAAAAGATGGAGTATTGGAGTCATTCGACCTTTAGGATGATGACGTGTGTGAGTCTTGTTTTCTTGGAAAGATGACCAAGTCACCCTTCACTGGCACTTATGAAAGGGGTGAGGGTTTATTGCATCTTATACACACCGATGTTTGTGGGCCCGTTAGATCCACCACAAGCGATGCAAGCCGCTTCTATGTGACTTTCACCAATGATTATAGCGGATATTGGTAAATCTACTTAATCAAGCACAACTCAGAAACTTTTGAAAAATCCAAAGAGTTTAAACAAGAAGTGGAGAATTATTTGGGTAGTAAATCAAGATGCTTCGATCCGATCGAGGGGGAGAGTACCTAAGTCTTGAATTCGACGACTACCTCAAGGAATGCGGAACCGTTTCGTAATTAACGCCACCTAGGACACCACAGTTGAATGACATGGCTAAGAGGCGTAACCAAACCTTGCTAGACATGGTTTGTTCCATTATGAGTCGTGCTTCACTACTTATCTGATTTTGGGGGTATGCCTTAGAGACTGCCACCCATATCCTTAACTTAGTCCCTACGAAGAAGGTTGACAAAACACCTCACAAGATGTGGACAGTGAAAACTCCCCCGTTAGCACATATGAAGGTTTGGGGTGACGAGGCTTTTGTAAGACGAGAGACTCACGACAAGTTTGAACCTCGTAGTGAGCGGTGTATTTTTATCGGCTACTCGCAGAAGTCCTTTGGATATCTCTTCTATAGACCGAGTGACAATGTTGTCTTCGTTACGAGGAGATGGGTTTTCCAAGAACGAGAACTCATAAGCCAAGGGGACAGTGGGAGGAAAATCGATGTTGAAGAGATTCAAGAATCAAGGGATGAAGGAAGCTCTAACGTTGGCGCTCAACTCGAGGAGGAAACTCCGGTTGAACCGATTGATGAGTCCTTACCTCATAGACGTTCCAAAAGAGTTAGGGTTCAACCCAAGTTTTATGGTTTTCATATTACTATAGAAGGGGATACGTTCATTAGTTATAGTACAATAGTGAATTTGGATGAACCTAACAACTATAAGGAAGCCATGGCAGGCCCGAAGTCTGCAAAATGGAAAGAGGTTATGGATAGCGGAGTCTAGCATGCAATTCTCAGAATCATATATCAGGCATACAAGGCATCCTCCTAGATCCTTAGCCCTAGTCTAGCATAAATTTCTTAGAATCATATATCACATGTCATAACATAACAAGTATGGGTATCTTTGGGAAAAATTACTTGAGCTCTTCCGGTCGCATGCATCACACACCTAGTTCTTTATCAAATTCCTTAACTTGAATTTTAGAAAACCGTTTTCTTTGTGAAAAATCCTTTAATCCCTCGGTTTGAGTCCAGACACCCTGGAGGGTGTGTCCGAATCCCTCAAACCAGGGCTCTGATACCAACTTGTAACATCCCAAATTTCGAGGCCCAAAATTTCATTTTAAATTAAGTATTTCACAACTCAGTTTACCAAAACATTTCCCATGTCATGTAATTGTATAAAGAAACATAACAAAGTGTCTAAAAATCATATTGTCAAAGTAAAATAAATCAGAGTACATTCCCAGAAAACTCTATTCGGAAACCATGGGTATGTGTGATTTGCTGCTACACCGCCGGCTCTTTCCCCTTGGATGAAGAGGTACCTAAAACCAAAACTCAAAACTGTGAGCATAAAGCTTAGTGAGTTCCCCCATCATACCACATACCATACAAAAACATAGCATACATACTTTTGGGCAATTCTAGGGCGCCCGTCCTACCCATGTCAAGCCATTCTGGGGTGCCGACCGACCCTTGTCAAGCCATTCTGGGGTGCTGACCTACCCATGTCAAGCCATTCTGGGGTGCTGACCTTCCCATGTTAAGCTATTTCGGGATGTTTACCTACCCATGTCAAGCTATTCTGCGGTGCTGACCTACCCTCCGGTCTATCTCAACCGAACACGAGGACTATTTCACCCCCTAGTACTAACACATAATATCATATCATACTCATGCTGTCAGACATATATGGGGTGTCTGACCTACCCATTGGCCCTAGCGACCGGATCGGGGACTGGTCCCCTACTACTGATACTATCTCACATAACATATCAACTAGAAAACTAGCATCCTCTCATATCTAGCAATCTAGCATACTCGCATATCCAACAATAATAGACCAGACAATTATCACAAAGATAATCATCCCAACTACACAATTACTAGTGGGCTGGCCTTGGTGCCTTATACCCACTACTACTGGAAGGTAGCTCAACTCGATATCGTGTAGTGTCTTAACTGTCCTCGGCGTGAAGGTCGGCTCTCCTCGACTCCTCAATCCCTACACGACAACCTTCAAGTCATCAACCGAACATATAACCTAACCAGGGTCAATACCAAAACTAGACAAAGTCAACAACCAGTTGACCTAACTCGCCGAGTTGGTCTACCAACTCGTCGAGTCCATGCTCCACTAACCCGATCCAACCCCGACACCAATCGTCGATTCTAGCGAGAACTCTTTGAGCTTTCCATCATTCAAACCATCGGGACCATCTTCATCTGACTCGCTGAGTTCTTCCTTCAACCCGATGAGTTCATCTCCCTCATAAGAATGTGTCCAGTCTATGACTCGTCGAGTTGTATGAACAACTCGTCGAGCCCATCTTCAAAGGTTGGGAGATTGCCTTGGACTCGTCGAGTCTGTTCATACACTCATCGAGTCCCATGATTCCCATGTCCCTTTACGAGTCTAAACATTTACGGGACTTCCTTCTCGAACCATTGGTCCAACCACAGAAGGGGTTTAGTGGTCATTACACACCGACTCCTCGAGTTCCAAGCAAGTCCCTTCTCAACCCTTACTATACAGTCGATTTAAATAGGTCTTAACACGTCAAAACCATAGATCTGGCCTCCTAATGTCCATTTTATACGTAAAGTTCCAAAATTGGTGTACATGCATGGGGTTTTGGCTCAAAAATCCATAAAAGGTGCTCTACAATGTGCATGGGGCTCTCATGGCCATAGAGTTGGCACCTTTATGCCATAAGACCCCTCTAATGACTCAGATCTGAAAGTAGAACCCCATGAATCACTTCCCAAATCCGAAAATGGCTTAGAAAGCCCTAAATGCACCCAAAATCTAAGCCCTAAAGATGAACAACCAAATGGAAGACCAAAATAGGGGGCATTTACATTGATTGAGCTGAAGATGAAATAAGATCTCTAGATCTACAAGCCCCAACTCGAATTCCCAAGCTTCTTCCTTCCTTTCAAGCTTCACAAACCACCCAAAACCACAAAAAAATGGCCTTAGATCACTTAAAGCGGCTACGGTTTCGATATGAGGTGTTCTGGGTGCATAAGGGACAATGGAGGCTACAATAAGACGTTTAAATAGGGTGCAAACCCTCAAATTTAGGGTTTCACTCAAACAGCACCTACTCGCCGAGTCAATCTCCGATTCGTCGAGTAGGTCACTTAGACTTCCTGTGGATGCCGTCTCTACTCAACGAGTTGGTCCACCAACTCGTCGAGTCCTAGAGAAAAATACATAAGATTCTTGAATGAAAGACGTACCAAGAATCAGGTGTTACAACAATGCTAAAGTCTAGAGGAGGTTCAGGTGCCTTCCTGGTGTAATGAGGGCCCATAAAACTGAAAGATCTCTAGAAGGAACCCTCTCACTATTTTTGTGATGAGTGCGAGAGCTCGCGATCAATCTGTGCAACAATTTATAAGTAGTCGATCAAATCATGTTTTCCCGAGCAGAAGATGGTACATACGCCTCTCCAGTAAGTTGAGCCCAAAAAGTGTTTTCGTTATACTCCTCATGCGTAACACAGGCTGAAAGAAAATCATGAAAATGAGGAGTCCTCGTCTCATCTACAGTATATACCCCAACCCTTATGGCAAGCTCAATCGCACTATATTCCCTGCTAACACCACCTAATCGAAAAGAGAATGCAGTCCTTGTTGGATTAGTGTTTAAGCCCGTAACTATATTTGGTAAGTACTTAACCCGGTTGGGCATGGTCCTTTTAGGTTGCCTTCACCAGAGTAACTTGACAGACATTTGTAGGAATACATTGAGTTTTGTAGAGTCAAGTGCTTTTGTAAAAACATCAGCAATTTCTTCATGAGTAGGAACAAAGATGAGTTCAATATTACCTTTCAGAATATGGTCTTTGATGAAACGATACTGTAGCTCAATATGTTTTGTATTGGAGTGCTGAATAGGATTATGAGAGATCGCTATGGCACTTTTAGAGTCACAGTAAATTGGTATCTATAGCATCCTGTATCCGTAGTCTAACAATTGTGTCTTCATCTAAAGGACTTGGGAACAACAGCTGGCTGTGGCCACGTATTCTGCTTCTGCAGTAGATAACGAAACACAGCTTTGTTTTCTCAAGGACCAGCTGACAAGTCTTCCTCCTAAAAATTGGCATCCACCAGATGTACTTTTTCGATCAAGCTTGCAACCGGCATGATCTGCATCAGTAAATGCTTGAAGACTGAAGTCATTGCCTACGGGGTACCATAGACCCATAGATTTGCTTCCTTTTAGGTACCGAAGAATTGTTTTGGTTGTGGTCATGTGTGACACTTTTGGGTCAGCCTGGTACCTTGCACACACACCGGTTGTGAAAACAATGTCAGGTCTGCTTGCGGTGAGGTACATTAGCGAACCAATGATACCTCTATAAGTCTTGTGATCCACAGATTCACCAGAGGGATCAGCAGAGATCCTATATCCGAAGGCTATAAGGACCTTAGCAGAAGAGCAGTTGTCCATAGAATATTTCTTAAGAAGTTCAGTTGTGTATTTCTCTTGATGAATGAATATTCATTGCTGAATTTGTTTGACTTCAAGACCTAGAAAGAAGTTAATCTCTCTATTCATGCTCATTTGAAATTTGTTTGTCATGAGCTTAGCAAATTCATCCACCATTCCTTGATCAGATGACCCGAAGATGATATCATCTACATATATTTTTACAAGCATAAGGTGAGTCCTGTTTGCTTTTCTAAATAGTGTGGGATCAATCACTCCTCTTTTGTATCCTGAAGAGACTAAGAATTCAGGGAGAGTTTCATACCAAGCTCTAGGGGCTTGTTTCAGACCGTAGACAGCTTTCTGAAGCTTGTAACAGTTATCAGGGAACTTAATACTTTCAAATCTGGGAGGTTGTTGAAGATAAACCACTTCTTTTAATTCCCCATTGAGAAAAGCACTTTTGACGTCCATTTGGTGTACTTTGATGTTTTTGTGAGAGGCATATGCTAAGAAGATTCTGATTGCTTCCATTCTAGCTACTGGAGCGTATGTCTCGTCGTAGTCAACACCTTCCAGTTGGCTATAACCTTTAGCAACTAGCCTTGCCTTATTTCTGATAACCGCACCAGATTCATCTAGCTTGTTCTTGAAAACCCATCTTGTACCAACAATAGTATGACCTTGTGGAATGGGAACAAGTTGCCATACTTTGTTTCTTTCAAATTCTTCCAGTTCTTCTTGCATTGCAGAAATCCAATCTGGTTCCAATAATGCTTCATTGATAGATCGAGGCTCGACTACGGACATAAATGCTTCATAGTGACAATGATCAGATAAATCTTTGACAGATCGAGTTTGGATACCTGCGGACAGGTTGCCACTAATTTGGCCTGGTGGGTGATCCTTCGTCCGTACATGTAGGCGAGGCATCAGATGATCAGCAGCTGCGGTTGAAGGAATGTTTTTCAATATCAGAGGTTGCTTCGGATGGGGAAGGAAGTTCCCCCTGGATTTGAGAACAGCCTGCTGATTCATCCTGACTTGTTGGAGTGAGAGAGACATTTTCTTTGATAGGTTCCCCCTGGATTGTTGAAGGGAGTCTATCTGGAACCTGAGAGGGTTCCCCCTGGACTGTGGATGGGAGAGTGACAATTCTTGGATCGGTTCGAGTATCAATATTTTGTATGAGTTCATCATCTGAATCCAAAGATACGTTTGATGGTAATGCTTCTCTGCGGGCAGGAATGTGAACGACATCAAGTACTGGAACCTCGATGGTTGCGGCTAGATCTGGAGTAAAGCTTTCCCCCTCAACCGGAGAGGTGGAAGTATTGAGAGATACTGCTTCGGATGGAGATGATCCAGAAATGTCAGCATGCTGTTGTTGAGCTGCTGGAGACACAAGAACTTCGAATAGTTTTTCCATTTCAACAGGTTCGAAGAGATCATCATAATTGACTTCTACTAGTTTTAAAGTACCAGAAGAGGCAGGAATGTCACATTCCATGATTGCGGTGGTTTCAGTGGATGAAGGGGCATCGCGGATGTGAGAATCATCGAATTTCACATCGAAGCTTTCAATGATCAGCCTTGTATGCCTTATAAGCACTCGATAAGCAACCTTGTTAGTAGAATAACCAAGGAAGATGCCTTCATCAGACTTAGGTGCAAATTTATTAAGCTGATCTCTGTTGTTGATCATAAAGCATCTACACCCAAAAATATAAAAGAAACGAACGTTCGGCTTGCGGTTGTTAAGACCATTGTATGGTGTTTTGTTGAGACGTTTGCACACAATGCTTCGGTTTTGGACAAAGCATGCAGTTGCTACAGCTTCAGCCCAGAAGTAGAGAAGAAGGTGGGCGAAGTTAAGCATGGATCTGGCTATTTCTACTAATGTGTGGTCTCATCTTTCGACGACACCATTTTGTTGCGGAGTGTAGGGTGCTGAGAAGTTGTGAGAAATACCCTTGGACACCAAGAAACTGTTGAGAAGATGATTAGTGAACTCGGTTCCATTATCACTGCGGATGCGTCGGACTGGAAGCTTGATCTGAAGGTCGATTTCTTTGATGAAGTTGATAAAGATCTGCGGTGTCTCTTATTTGAGTCTGAGGAAGAAGACCCATGTGAAGCGTGTATAGTCATCAACAATAACCAGTATGTATTTCTTGTGGTGGAGACTGGCTACAGTCGAAGGACCGCAGAGATCAATGTGCAACAGCTCCAGTGGTTCAGAAATAGACGAATCCATTGTCAGAGGGTGACTTGTCTTGACTTGTTTTCCACATTCACAAGTTGGATAGAGAGTATCATTGCTGAACTTGAGGATAGGGAGACCGCAGACTAGTTCTCCAATGACTAGATTGTTGATGTATCTGAAGTTTAGATGAGCTAGCTTGTGGTGCCATAGCCAGCTGACTTCAGATACAGCTTTAGAGAGAAAACACAACTGCGGTTTACCAATGATGAGAGAGATATCCAGAGGATACATTGTGCCTTCGGAGCGAGACTTGATTAAGCAAATGCTTCTGTCACTTGTCATTATCTAACAAAATTGATCATCAAACTCCACTCGATGGCCTGCTTTACATAATTGGCCAACACTTATGAGATTGTGTTTATGGTTTTCTACATAAGCAGCCTTCTGAATGGAAAAGTTCCCTGTGGGGAGAACACCGTAGCATCGTATGATTCCATTTGCATTGTTTCCAAAAGTGACATTTCCACCATTGCATATAGGCCTGAAATCCCGAAGATACTCTAACCTCCCGGTCATGCGCAAGGAGCAGGCACTGTCGAGCAACCATTCTTCTTCTTGATCCTCCTTGCACAAAGCCTACGAAAACTAAGTGGTTAATTTGGGCACCCAAGTGAGTTTGGAGCCCGAGGTCACATGCGATGTGTTAATCGATGCATGATGCGAGGTGGCAGGGACAGGTTTTAAGTTAACTTTCAATCCTAGTCCTGGGTGTTTGAAGTTCTTTGGAGTATTGTGAGACTGTGAGTAATTATGAGTACTTTTGAAGAAATTAGGATTGACCCTGAAATCCTGGGTGTTGGAAGTTCTTTGAATTCTTTCACATTGACATTGACAAGAGAACTTTTTGTCATTTTTCCTGACATTTGACCTGGTCTGAGGTTTTGAAGAAAAAGTATGTTTTTGTCCATTCCGAGGATTGTCAGATTTGACCTTTTTGTTTTTGTGTTTTTAAAAGGTGTTTTGTGCAGGTATGGCAGGTGTGAAGGCACGTGCAGAGCTTTTGTGATGTGATTTCTTAAACATTTGAGATGACCTTTTGGGTGCCAGAGTTGGCAAAATTCCTTTCCATTTTTGAGATCTTGACACTGAAAAGGTTGGAGTAGGTAAGATACCTTTCCATTTTGGATCATTGATAGAATACATTTGAAATCCATTTGAACTAAAAGACTTATCCTCATGTTTGGATTTTTTTGAGTATTTTCAGAAACAGTGAACTCCTTTCTTTTTGTTTTCTTGGAAACAGTTTTCTGGAAATGAAATTTGAAAAAGTAAACTTGTCAGGACCTTTTGATTTAGGACATTTCACAGATTTCTTAACTTTTGAGCAAATTTCTCGTTGCTTGCCACGAGAGCGAAATTCTTCTTTAAAAACTGTTGGGTCAAAAATATGGTTTATACTTTACTTTTATAGAAAAATGTATTTTTGTGTCTTGGACCGTAAACAACTTGGTGTTTACGGCCATAACGTGTTTACGGCCGTAAACAGGTTTACGACCGTAAACCCATTTACGGCCCACGTTATACGACCCATATTCTCCATGTATAAATATAGGTGTTAGGGTGTGAGGAATAGATTGATAAACCCTAGAGATTGTACGGCCAAGAGAGAGAGGAAGAGAGAGCATATTATGTGAGAGAATCTATTGTAAGGAATTTCATTTATATCATCAATACAATCAAGATTCTTAATATTCTTCTTCTCCTTCTCTTCTATTTGATCTAACATCATCCGTTTGATTGGGATTCCGCACCATTAAACGGATCTGACTAATACACAGGCAAATTAGGGACTTACAATTGGTATCAGAGCCAAGTTGTATCAGTCAATTTTGACGGATTTGGAGCATTATTTGATCTTATTTTTGAAATATTCTTGCGTTTTTGGATAGATCTCTGAAAAATAAGGGGGGTTTGTTCTTCGTGTTTTTCATAAAAAAGGGTTTTTGATCGAGTTTTGGAGCTTCAAAGTCGAAAAATCGGTGTTTTTGGTCGGAGTTTGCGGCCGGCGGCTAGGGTTTTGGATTTCACGGCCGCAGTTTACGGCCGGAAACTGTTCACGGTCGCCGGAGGATTGCGGCCGGTGTTTGCGGTCTGAGGAGTTCACGGCCTCGGTTTGCGGCCTCGGAGTTTACGGCCTCGCAAGAAGCAGCCTCGCACCTAGGTCCTCGTCCTTGCTTCCAGGGAACTTGGCAGTACAGTAGCCTTCGCTGTAGCAGCGCCTCGCTTCGCATATATAAAAATAGGAAACAAGTTTGGGAGATGCCGAGAATTGAACTCAAGACCTCCTATTCATCAACCAACGCCTTAACCAACTCCTCTGGCATCACCTTTGTTCCTTTCTTCCGCATTCTTTACTCAAAAACACTCTTTTTCGCTTCAAGTTTCACATTTTTTACACTTTCAGCTCGAAATTCAAATCCTTTTAATTCTAAATTCTTTTTTCATCCAAAATAAAAAAATAATAATAAAAATAATAGTAATAAATAAATAAATAAATTAAACTAAAATTAATAAATAAAATTATATTTTAATTTTTGACTTTTATTTTTTATCTTTTGACCTTAAATTTTGACTTTGACTTTCAAGTTTGACCTTTGACTTTAAACTTTGACTTTCTCGTTTGAATTTTAAATTTTCAAATTTAGCTTTTCGGTTTGACTTTTTCAAGTTTGACTTTTAAGTTTAACTTTTTTAAATTTGACTTTTAAGGTTGACTTTTGAGGTTTATAATCAAAGGGTTTGACTTTTAAGTTTTATTTTAGCTTCTAGTTGTGCTTTTTAATTGCTTTTAAGGTCAACGAGGGAAATAAAGACATGAAAGAGAGTCGTCAGGATATGTTAAGACAAAATTTCAACATTTTCGATTATATCCCTGGAAAAACCCTTGAAACTCAGTTGCAGCAATTTACCACACACACTACTGAGATGATTATAGCTGGGATCTTCTTGTCCAAATCTGAGATAAACAAAAAGCTACTTAATTCACTTCCGAAATCGTGGGATATGAATGTGGCTATCATCAAGAAGACAAAAGATCTCAATCATCTTAGTCTTGCTGATGTAATTCAAGAACTTGATGCTTTGAAGTGTCGAAAAGCAATGAGTTCTGAAAACATTCCGGTCACTGAAGTTACATGTACTCCAGCTTGTGAAGCTACGATTAAATTTCTTCGGGAACAAATTGATTTATTAAAAAGAGAAGTTGAGGACCTGAGATATGAAGGATATCAACTCAGGAAAGGACAAAAACCACTGAAGGCTGAATTAGAAGCAAAGACCAAAGACTTTAGGAAGCTTCAGGAAGAGTATAGAAACAAGTGTGAAAATTATGACTATATTAAGAGACAACTTGCTGTTGTAACTGAAGAACTTGACATATTGAAAATTAAGTGTGGAAAAACAGACGTTAGTTTCAAAAATTATACTGCGTCAAGTCCGACAGTCGAGTCCTTATTTGAAACCCAATTAAAATTTAAAGATAATCAAAACAAGGGTATAGGGTATGATAGTGTTCCCCCACCTTTCAATCATAACTACACATCCATCCCTATGACACAGGAAGAAATTTCCAGGGAGGCACATCTTCAATATGGCAAACGAGATGGATTTGTGTCAGGAGGAGTTATTAATGTTGAAAATACTAGTGTTTCTACTTCATGTGCAGGTAACGTAGCAGAAGATGAGAACAAGGAGAGCACTACTGAACAAACCAATGACACCTTGAACTCAGAATCTGTTGCTTCGAATTATGTTACTCATAACAAACCTGCCGTTGAGAAATACAGGCCTCCAATTCCAGCGCAACAGAGTGCCTGTTGCAATTGTGCATGTGGGAAAAACAAGAGACAAGGCAAGGATACGCCACCAGGGGCAGGAAGAAATAACTTCACAGTGAAGAAAAAGACATGTTTTCACTGTGGAACACCTGGACGCATTGCCAGAAATTGTTCTAATCGTGCATAAGTTCCCTACTATGCTCAACGCTGGGAGAACGCGCCAAGTGGGAGATACTTCAAAAGAAATCCTTCAAGGTCACGTTCAGACAATGGTGACTGGAATATGCAGAAGGTCAAGAATCAAACCCATAAGACCAAGAATCCGAATCCCAATGGCATGAAGGAAATGTCGACCAAGAAGTCCAATCCAAGAGATGCTCCAGCGAAACCAAGACCGGCTAGGTCAAAGTCATCTCAATGTCCGAATTCAAGTTCAAAATCAAGTGCTGGGGCACCCATCGGATCGAAAAGGAAATGGGTTAAACCCAACTATAAATGGGTACCAAAGGTTCAGTCTCCCGAATCACCTAATGACTCTAACGTTTCTACATCTTCTGTTTGTGATAAACAAGATATGTCATGGGAGAGAGTACCATGCAAGGATGACAAAGGTCGGCCCAGTTTCAAAATGGATTGGGTTCCAAAGGCCAGCTAATCCCGCTCTGTGTCGGAGCAGCTACGGAGGCATATCATCAGACTTCGGTTTGTTGGTAGTGGCTGTTCCTGGCACTTGATAGGAGACATCTCTCAACTGTACAACACTCAGAACATTGTTTGGGAGAATGTGTCCTTTGCGGGAAGGGAAGAAAAGAAGTGATCACTCACGGGGTTAGTGCTTAATGATATGAAGAATTTTTGGATCTGCTCTGAGATTATGCTTGCTGTTCTCAGACCTTCTAAATGCATATTCAATCGGTGAATTACGATTTGCGTTTTCTTCTCTATACTACAGAGTTTTTCTTAAGCTGATTCGCTTTAAAGACAAATTTTTGTTTTAGGATAGTTTAAATTTGCGCATTTACTTTCGTTTCTCTCCTATGCACAAATTTAGGGAGAGAAATAAAATCAAAAACAAAAATTAGAAAACTTTAATTTAAAAAAAATTCCAAAAACATTAGAAAATCAAAAATATGGTGTTAATGGAATGTGCTTGCAGGAGATGTTTTGTGAAGTGATATGATCATGTGATAACAAGCAACCTGAGTCTATGTAACGTACCCAAAGTTGAAGGGTCTATGTTCTGGTTTGATGCGTCGGTAGGCACGAAAGATTCTAAATGGACTTGACTAGGCAGAGTTGAACTTAAGAAATTCTTAGTCTTGAAAAATCTTGACCTAGTTAGATTCGTTCAGCCTGACAATACGACGCTCGAATAGGTTGAGCAGGGAGATATATATGGGAAACCACTCGTCACATTAAATGAACCCGTACTTGGAACCGTGGTTTAACTTTTCCTCGATGTGCGGATTTTGTCCTTAATTCCGGTTGGATGGGGCGACTATTAAATTTCGATAAATTAGGTCTGTAGAAAATTGTTTTCTTTCCTTCTGTCTATTAGTCATATGTTGTTTCCTTTGTGTGACTTCCAATCCGACCTGGTGCACAACATATGCAGCTCTATTTCTCTGCATGTTATATATATGAAAATTCTTCTTATCTGTTAGTCATATGCTGTCTCCTTTGCGTGACTTCCAATCCGACTTGGTACACAACATATGCAACCTTCTGATTCTCAACCCCTCTGAAACAATAAGTAATATCAATCTGAATATGTTCTCTCTCTGAATGATTGTCTGCTCACCCGGTGTAAGGAGTACTCTGGAAGTTCTTGATGGCTGGGGCATATCAGGAAGTGGGAAACATGTTCAAGTACACTTAAAATTAAACACATACAGATTGTCTGTAGATCTCGCTGCTCAATTTAGGTGGACAACAATATCCCTGGTCGTCGTCAGCTGAATGGTCCTTAAGATATAGTATCTAAGAAATTAGGATCAGATATAATATCTAGGAACTTAAGTTCACCTTGTCTTGTAACAAATAGTATGTCCTAAATCTGTCACAATTTTTCATGTTTAAGTGGACCACAATACCGGCGATCGACCAGACAAAGACGTGAAGATAGAAGGTACCGACAAGTGGATAAAGGCTGTCTAAAAACATTGTTCCAAATCACTCTTAAAGTTAGATATCATTTTTATTTTTGTTAAATTTGTTCATAGTTTCTTCTAATTTAAATATTAGGGGGATAATTAAGAAAATAAAAATAAAAATAAAAATAAAAAAATCAGAAAAATTCAAAAATCAAAGAAAAATCAGAAAATTCAAATTTCCAAAAATAGTGTTATTTCTGTTTTAAGTTTTCTTTTAGTTTTGTTTTGTCTTGAAACGTGATTTCAGGTATAGATAAGACTCATTGAGTTTGTGTTGAAGATTTCTGAGCCAATGCTTCATCCGTGATCATCGAAGAATTCTCATTCGAAGGAGCAAGAAATAAAGATCATTCTTTCAACATTCAATCCTTCAACCCCAGAAGCAAGGTGAAGCAGAAATTGAAGATTATGTGACAGATTACATTGAAGCCTCCTCAATCAGTCTGTTGCTATCGTTGTACCGGCTGAAGTGATCCAGAAAATTATTTCTCTCTAAAGTTCTCTCTGAAGATTCTTAAGCTGAAAGCATCATCTTTCAAGAATCGGTACATCAAGCATCCTCACCCAATGTGCGTTCAATTCCAAATCTTGAAGAATTGCCCAAGTGCTCAAGATGAAGTCATTCATTGAAGATAAATGCTAAAGCCAAACTCTCATTGAAGACTGACAAGAAGAGCTAGCTACTTTTTAGGGGGAGCTTGTTGGGTCAATTAAGAAAAGAAAGTTATAAACCAAGGGCGAGATTGTTGGGTCAAAAATATGGTTTATACTTTACTTTTCTAGAAAAATGTATTTTTGTGTCTTGGACCGTAAACAACTTGGTGTTTACTGTGACATCCCCAAAATCACGGCCAAAAAAGACCGGTTTGTTTTTGCTTTGTTTAAAAATCAGAGTTATATTTTAAATGAAAGTGTTGCGGAATTTGTCCCAAAACAAAAATATGATAAAGATTTATCAAAAGAATTTCCATAGAAATGTATTTCATTAAAAGACTTGAGATGTCATGTTCGTATAGATCAAAAGCATAAACAGTACAATATAAGCCTTACTACATTATTTCATATCTACAGGCCTATATCCGTAATCCCTCGTCCAAAATATCACATTTATGCTCATGCGCCACTACCTGTAATACATAAAACTGAGTGGGTCAGGCTTGGGAGCCTGGTGAGCACATAGGGTTTTCAACCCACAATAATAACTTTATTAATTTCATCAATCATCAATAACCAGATTACCCGTTCCCGTTATCCTCACTTTACGTCCCTAAATACCTATCATAAGGGACCTAGCCTAAGGATCATCATCGGGACGGACACTACTGCTAAGGGGATTCCTCAGCAATAGATGTCCTAAAGGCAACCATGTGGGGGATGGAGTACATCTGATGAGCACACAGTTCAAATAAACACACAGTTCGAATAAACACCTACAGGTTGCGAGCCTGCTAGTGTTCCACTGGACTGTCTAGAATAGTCCGTGGTCGTCATCTATACTCCGCTAGATGATTGGATCATCAATAACATCTATAACGAGGCCTCTCATTATTTTATTTTGTCACACAGCAACTATTACATCTACCCATGTTTTACCCAACACATTTTGTAGATATAAAATACATATACAGTTTAAATCATTGTAAACATGTATAAAACGTTCATCCGGCATAGATAGCAAGTATTCAGATAATATGCACACATAGCACGTAATTTATATAAGATACTTCATATCTATGTGTAAGCTGAAAGTAACTATGCACTCACTTGATTAGGTGGTGACTCAGCACTCGGACAGCGCTTCGATACTCTCAAAACGATATTCCTTCGATAAAACCTAGTATCGATACCACTACGGTTTAGTTTATCGATAACCGCGACAAATTAATTAGTCTGAGTATTATTAAGCGTTAATAATACTCGATATAACTCATAATAATAGCCCAAATAATTATTTTGAGGACCTAATAACATTCCTATAATTATTTGGAAGCTATATTAAAAATTGCGTAAGCGTAGCATACTTACAGCGAATTTTATCGAGAACCGGGACTTAATTGGAGCAGCGTTTCGAAACCGAAAAACTCCTTTTTCTCGGGACTCCGGGAGCCTCGGGGCTTTACCTAGGGTGCTAAGGGACTTAACTAGGGCTTAGGGGAATTTATAGCACTTAGAGAGAGAAAGCTTGTAGAGAGAGAAGTGATTTTGGTGTGAAAAATGAAGAAATCTCAGCCTCCTTTTATAGCCATGCGAGGCCTCGGTACGCTGGGCGTACCTCGGACCTATGCGGGGCGTAGTCATCGGATAAGATTGCCAGCTCGCACCAGTTGGCTCGCACTCGGACTCGGAAGGATAAGAGCGAAGGTATGCTGGGTGTACAGACCTCGGACGCGGGGCGTAAGCGAAGGGCGACGTGTCAAGATCCGAAGCGCGTTCCTTCATCAGCGATGGGCGGCCCAGATGCAGCCACATCATCAACCTTGCAACAGACTTCGCATTTTCATTCTTCAACTTTAAAAATTCGTAACTTTCGCATACGACCTCCGTTTTCGACGTTCTTTATATCCACGCGAAGGTGGGAACGTACTCTACAACTTTCGTTTAGACTTCGTCGGCTAATTTTAGCTCGATTTTAAATTTTATATTATTAACGGGCCGTGACACGATTGGTCCGTTAAATCCTTATAACTTCTTTATCTGACATCCGTTTTCGCCCATCTTTTTCTCGTTATGCTACTGTTAACGAGATCTTCGATTCTCGTTTAGGTCGTGTTGGCTAAAAACCGCTCGATCTAATATTCGAATTTCGGGTTGTACACTGCTATTCCGAAACTTCGAAAAATCATAACTTCTTCATACGAAGTCAGATTTGGGCGTTCTTTGTATCGATGTTCTTAGCTTAACGTATTCTACGACTTTCGTTTAGATCGCTAAGGCTAAATCTCGCTCTATCGTAAATTCACTATTCACGCTTCCCGGTATCGTGCCGGTTCTGTCGTGAAAATTCGACGGGTCATAACTTCTTCGTTATAACTCGGATTTTGGCGTTCCTTATATGCACAGAAACCTTGAGACATATTCTACAACTTTATGTAGAGATATCGGGATTATCTCACACTTTAATTTTGACGCTCATTTTTATTCTTTATTAATTATACATAACACATAAACACACATAATTCACATAATACTCAAATATTTCATCTTTATTACTTCAAAAAGAGTTACAAGAGTTGACCTAGACTATTACATTGACAAAAATGCTTAGCCCTGAAACCCGTCCCGGAATCATGCATCAGCAAACAGATGTTGATAGCGACTCATCATGTCATCCTCTGTTTCCTAAGTGAGATTCGGCCCATTCGAATGTTTCCATCGGACTAGAACCAAGTCGACCATCTTGCGTCGTAACTTCTTAGTCTTACGATCAACAATTGCCTTAGGCTCTTCGATCAGCGTTTTGTTCTCATCCATCCTTAACTCTGAGATTGGAATTATGTCGGGAACATCTCCCGTGAATTTCCTCAGATAACACACATGGAAGGTGTTATGAATACCATTGAGTTCTTCGGGCAATTCCAGCTTGTAAGCTTGGTTCCCATTCTTCTGAAGAACATTGAACGGTCCAATAAACCTTGGACTCAACTTTCCTCGTTTCCCAAATCGTATAAGTCCCTTCCACGGTGAGACTTTTAGCAAAACCGAATCCCTAACTTCAAAGGTTATCGGTCGTCTTTTCTTGTCAGCATAGCTCTTTTGACGATCCTGAGCTGCTAACATTCTTTCCCTAATCACCTTCAATTTCTCAGCAGTCTCATGGACTATCTCGGGGCCCATAAACTGCTTCTCTCCGGCTTCAAGCCAACAAGACGGCGTACGACACTTCTGTCCATACAAGGCTTGATAAGGGGCCATCTTGATGCTCGAGTGAAAACTATTATTGTAGGAGAATTCTACCAGAGGTAAGTGCTCGTCCCAATTCCCTTGGAATTCGAGGGTACATGCTCTCAGCATATCTTCCAATGTCTGAATCGTTCTTTCGCTCTGACCATCAGTTTGCGGATGATAAGCAGTACTCAAACACAACTTTGTACCCAACTCCTCTTGTAGACTCCTCCAAAACCTTGACGTGAAACGACTATCACGATCTGATACGATCGTAAGAGGAACACCGTGAAGTCTTACAATTTCCTTCACGTAAGCATTTGCGAGCTTATCCATATACCACTTCTCATTGGCTGCTATGAAGTGTGCACTTTTGGTGAAACGATCCACGACTACCCAAATCATGTCGTGACCGTTCTTCGTCCTGGGCAGTTTAGTCACAAAATCCATGGTGATGTCTTCCCATTTACCCATGGGTACAGGTAAAGGTTCTAAACTCCCATATGGTTTCTGATGTTGTGCCTTAACCCTCGCACATGTTACGCACTCGGCCACATACTTCGCAACATCGAGCTTCATCGTCGGCCACCAGTAGTAGGGTTTTAGGTCTCTATACATTTTAGTGCTACCGGGATGAATTGAGTACATGGTCTTATGTGCTTCTTCCATCAGAATATCTCTTATTCCTTCCGTCTTAGGTACCCAAATTCGATCTTGGAATACCTTCAGTTCTCGACTGTTTGTACCAAACACTAGCATTCTTCCCAAACGTTCTTCCTTTCGGTCATTCTTCTCTAAAGCTTCTTCTTGGGCTTTCCTGATACTTTCCACAATCGTCGAGACGACTTCGATTCTTAACGCTCTCGGCCTTTTCCTTTCAAGCTTGACTTTCCGACTGAGAGCATCAGCAACAATATTTGCTTTACCCGGGTGGTAAAGTATCTCACAGTCGTAGTCCTTGAGAAGTTCCAGCCAGCGTCGTTGCCTCATGTTCAACTCCTTCTGATTAAAGAGATACTGGAGGCTCTTATGATCAGTGAAGAGCTTGCACTTCGTGTCGTAGAGGTAATGCCTCCATATCTTTAAGGCAAATACTACCACTGCCAATTCCAGATCATGAGTGGGGTAGTTCTTTTCGTGCTCTTTCAATTGTCGAGATGCGTATGCTATCACCTTTTCTCTTTGGGTCAGAACACAACCCAACCTGACTCTAGATGCATCACTATAAACCGCGAAATCTTCAACTCCATCGGGTAGAGAAAATATCGGTGCTTCACATAACTTCTTCTTTAGCTTCTCGAATGCCTCATCGTGCTTCTCACTCCACGTATACATAGCTCCTTTATGAGTCAAAGCTGTTAATGGAGCAGCTATCGAAGAAAAGCCATGGATAAATCGTCGATAATATCCGGCTAATCCTAGATAGCTTCGAATCTCCGTGGGACTCTTCGGACGTTCCCACTTCATTACAGCCTCGATCTTTGCGGGGTCAACCATTATTCCCTCTTGGTTAACAACATGACCCAAGAATTGGACTTCCCGTATCCAAAAGTCGCATTTGGAGAACTTTGCAAAAAGCTTCTCCTTCTTCAACACTTCTAATACTTCCCGTAGATGCTTGCCATGCTCCTCTTGGCTTTTTGAGTAGATCAGAATGTAGTCGATGAACACTATCACATATTTATCAAGGAATGGTTTACAAACCCTATTCATCAAATCCATGAATGTTGCGGGAGCATTGGTTAGTCCGAATGACATAACCAAGAACTCGTAGTGTCCATATCTTGTTCTGAATGCACTCTTCTCAATATCCTGCTCTCTCACCTTCAGCTGATGATATCCTGACCTAAGATCGATCTTTGAGAAGTAGCTCGAACCCTGCAGCTGATCGAATAGGTCATCAATCCTCGGCAATGGATACTTGTTCTTCACTGTTGCCTTATTCAGCTCTCGGTAGTCTATACACATTCTCATACTTCCGTCCTTCTTCTTCACGAATAACACCGGAGCTCCCCAGGGTGATGAACTAGGTCGAATGAAGCCGTTGTCCAACAACTCCTGAAGTTGCGTCATGAGCTCCTTCATCTCCGTCGGTGCTAATCGGTATGGTGCTTTTGCTATTGGTGTTGTTCCTGGTAACAAGTCGATACGAAACTCCACTTGTCTATCAGGTGGTAATCCGGGAAGATCTTCGGGAAAGACTTCCGGATAATCACACACAACCGGTATATTCTGCACCTCTTTCTTTTCTTTCTTAGCATCGATTACGAATGCCAAGTATGATACACATCCCTTTGACAAACATTTCCGGGCTTTCATCAGGGAGATGATTCCAGAATTCACTCTGCGTTTGTCCCCGTACACCATAAATGATTCCTTTCCGGGTGGGTTTATCCTTACTATTTTCTTTCGGCATTGAATCTCAGCATCGTTGGCACTAAGCCAATCCATACCCAAAACGATGTCGAAACCGTTTAACTCTATGGGTAATAGCTCCTCGTGGAATTCGTTTCCGTTTAGGTCAATGACGATGTTCCTAATACGATTATTAACAGGTACGAATTTGCCACTGGCAACTTCTACAATCAGGGCATTATCAAGTTTTTCTACAGGCAATGCTAATTTCCCACCAAATTTATGCGACACAAAAGAGTAGTTGGCTCCGGAATCAAATAGTATATTTGCAGGCAAACCATTTACAAGAAAGGTACCTGAAGCGACATCTGTTGCCTCCTTCGCAGCCTCGAGCGTCATCTGGAAGGCTCTCGCCTTCGGCTTCGGTGGTATGTTGGGCCTTCCCGCATCTTTCTTCTTTGGGCAATCCTTAGCAATATGCCCTTCTTCACGGCACTCGTAGCACATCCTCTTGTTGGTGGTTCACTCATTGGCATAGTGCCCCGTTTTCCCACACTTGTAGCAGGTTACTTCCTCACCATATTTTCCCGAGTGCTTCTTCTTGCACTTCTCGCACCATTTAAATTCATTTCCTCCCCCGAACTTCTTTGAACCGAACTTGCTCTTCTTTTTGTTGGGTTTAGCAGACCCTTCAAATTTCCTCTTCTCGCCAACCTCGACTTTGCTGGCAGCTCTTCCCTTAATCATGTCCTCCACAAACTTGGCAGCCCAGATAGCTGCCTCCAGAGTAGGTGCCTGATGCACTGGCACCGCGTACTCCCATGGAAGTCCCTTTGCGTACTTGTCAATTTTCGTCAGCTCATCTAGAACAAGACGCAAGGCAAATTCCATCTTTTCTGTGAAGTTGTTTGTATATTCATCAATTGAAATGCTTCCCTTCTTCAGGGTTAGAAACTGGTTCTCCAGCTCGAGCAGGTTTTGAGCTGAGCAGTACTTTCGTTTGAATTACACCAGAAATTCTGCCCATGATAGTTGCAGGGGCTTGTTGGGGCTTAAAGTCTTCCCCAAGGTATTCCACCAACGTACAGCGCCTCCTCGAAACTGACGCACTGCAAACGTGGTCTGTAGTTTCCCTCTGCAACCGCATGTCATGAAGGCTAACTCCATCTCCGAGATCCAATCCATGACTCCGATTGGATCTTCCTTTCCCGTGAAAGTTGATGGCTTGCAAGTCAGAAAGTCCTTGTACTTGCATCTATTTCCCTCGACTCCGTCATCTTGGTTGTTTTGTTGAACTATTGGTGGGTTGACTTGACCAACAGTTCCACTGTAGTCTCCTTCCTCAGTCTGCCCTTCGTTCATCTCGGGCTGTTCAATCTGAATAGTGGCTTCCTCTCGATTTTGCTGGAGCAAACATCTAGTTTCGTCCATTTGACGATCCAACATCGCTTGGATCATCACTTGCACTCCGGCCATTGTGACTGGCTCAGCAGCGGCTTCCATCACCGGTATTTGCTCAATCACTGGGGTTTTCAACCCATAATAAATAACTTTATTAATTTCATCAATCAACAATAACCAGATTACCCGTTCCCATTATCCTCACTTTACGTCCCTAAACACCTATCATAAGGGACCTAGCCTAAGGATCATCATCGGGACAGACACTACTGCTAAGGGGATTCCACGGCAATAGATGTCCTAAAGGCAACCATGTGGGGGATGGAGTACATCTGGTGAGTACACAGTTCAAATAAACACACAGTTCGAATAAACACCTACAGGTTGCGAGCCTGCTAGTGTTCCACTAGACTGTCTAGAATAGTCCGTGGTCGTCATCTATACTCCGCTAGATGACTGGATCATCAATAACATCTATAAAGAGGCCTCTCATTATTTTATTTTGTCACATAGCAACTATTACATCTACCCATGTTTTACCCAACACAGTTTGTAGATATAAAATACATATACAGTTTAAATCACTGTAAACATGTATAAAACGTTCATCCGGCATAGATAGCAAGTATTCAGATAATATGCACACACAGCACGTAATTTATATAAGATACTTCATATCTATGTGTAAGCTGAAAGTAACTATGCACTCACTTGATTAGGTGGTGACTCAGCACTCGGACAGCGCTTCGATACTCTCAAAACGATATTCCTTCAATAAAACCTAGTATCGATACCACTAGGGTTTAGTTTAACGATAACCACGACAAATTAATTAGTCCGAGTATTATTAAGCGTTAATAATACTCGATATAACTCATAATAATAGCCCAAATAATTATTTTGAGGACCTAATAACATTCCTATAATTATTTGGAAGCTATATTAAAAATTGCGTAAGCGTAGCATACTTGCAGCGAATTTTATCGAGAACCGGGACTTAATTGGAGCAGCGTTTCGAAACCGAAAAACTCCTTTTTCTCGGGACTCCGGGAGCCTTGGGGCTTCCCTAGGGTGCTAAGGGGATTAACTAGGGCTTAGGGGAATTTATAGCACTTAGAGAGAGAAAGCTTGTAGAGAGAGAAGTGATTTTGGTGTGAAAAATGAAGAAATCTCGATCTCCTTTTATAGCCCTACGAGGCCTGGGTACACTGGGCGTACCTCGGACCTACGCGGGGCGTAGTCATCGGATAAGATTGCCAGCTCGCACCAGCTGGCTCGCACTCGGACTCAAAAGCATAAGAGCGAAGGTATGCTGGGTGTACAGACCTCGGACGCGGGGCGTAAGCGAAGGGCGACGTGTCAAGATCCGAAGCGCGTTCCTTCATCAGCGATGGGCGGCCCAGATGCAGCCACATCATCAACCTTGCAACAGACTTCGCATTTTCATACTTCAACTTTAAAAATTCGTAACTTTCGCATACGACCTCCGTTTTCGACGTTCTTTATATCCACGCGAAGGTGGGAATGTACTCTACAACTTTCGTTTAGACTTCATCGGCTAATTTTGGCTCAATTTTAAATTTTATATTATTAATGGGCCGGGACACGATTGGTCCGTTAAATCCTCATAACTTCTTTATCCGACATCCGTTTTCGCCCATCTTTTTCTCGTTATGCTACTCTCAACGAGATCTTCGATTCTCATTTAGGTCGTGTTGGCTAAAAACCGCTCGATCTAATAGTTTTCACTTGTACGAAGGTTCATTTAGTTTAACATATTCTACGACTCTCGTTTAGATCGCTATGGCTAAATCTCGCTCTATCGTAAATTCACTATTCACGCTTCCCGGTATCGTGCCGGTTCTATCGTGAAACTTCGACGGGTCATAACTTCTTCGTTATAACTCGGATTTCGGCGTTCCTTATATGCACGGAAACCTTGAGACATATTCTAGAACTTTATGTAGAGATATTGGGATTATCTCACACTTTAATTTTGACGCTCATTTTTATTCTTTATTAATTATACATAACACATAAACACACATAATTCACATAATACTCAAATATTTCATCTTTATTACTTCAAAAAGAGTTACAAGAGTTGACCTAGACTATTACATTGACAAAAATGCTTAGCCCTGAAACCCGGGCGTTACATTTACGGCCGTAACGTGTTTACGGTTGTGTTTACAGCCGTAAATAGGTTTACAACCGTAAACCCATTTACGGACCATGTTATACGGCCCATATTCTCCATGTATAAATATAGGTGTTAGGGTGTGAGGAATAGATTGATAAACCCTAGAGATTGTACGGCCAAGAGAGAGAGACAAAGAGAGAGCATATTATGTGAGAGAATCTATTGTAAGGAATTTCATTTATATCATCAATACAATCAAGATTCTTAATATTCTTCTTCTCCTTCTCTTCTATTTGATCTGACATCATCCGTTTGATTGGGATTCCGCACCATCAAACGGATTTGACTGATACACAGGCAAATTAGGGACTTACAAAAACTCTTTTTGCTTCCGTCTTAGTAGAACCGCAGTCAGTGATATTTAATTGCGGTTTCCTAGAATCTTTTGAGGATTTTGAAAAATAGTGACTCGATTCATCCAAACTTGAGAAGTTAGGACTTTGAGAACATTGACCAAATTCAAAATTTTCAATTGGTAATTCATGATTAATTGGCTCAATGGTCACAGAACTCTTGACTTCGATCAGTGGAGTAGTGCTTTGGACTACCGCAGAGTAAGTCTTGGTGAATACTTCTTTGGGATAATTGATATTAGGTAATGGGACAGATTGCGGTATGTGACTGCAATCAGAGACACTGCGGTCAGACTGTAAGGATGGGAAGTCTAAAGAGACTTCAGGACTTTCAATAACAATTTCCTCATCAACTACGGATGATGTCTGAGAATCAGTGTTGTTGACATGTGTAGAAGATTCCGGGAGAATTTCTTCTATAACACAATTATTACTCAGATCATGAAGTTTTCCAAAGTGGGCTTGGATATCCTCAGGAAATGTTTTGTCATTGACTGGAAACAAGAAGTTGCGGTCTGGTGGGACATAGGGACGTTCCGGTGTGAACCGAGGTCATGAGTCCGTTGCGGTTGGATAACCATTGGACCAACCCCAGTTAAAAGTGTTATCAACATTCCCATTATTAACAAGATTCTCAATGGCCTCAGTTTCATTAAATAGCTTTTCAATTAACAGATTTAAACGTACAATTTCATTTTGTGCTAGATCTCTCTAATTTAAGGCTATCTCTAATTGGGTTTCACTAAGCATTCTAGCATCTTTTTCTAGCATTAAATCCTTCTCTAACATTTCCATTTTGAGTCTCTTATTGTCCAAACGTCCTCTAACATGGAACATCTCCTGCGAAGCGATGTTCTTCTCATCTAGGGCTTTATTGTAGTCTGTAAGGACGGCAGCATAAGTGTCATTGAGTGTGTCTATGAAAGGTTGACAATCATGCATGTTGTAATTTAAAGTTTGAATCATGAGTTTTACCTGTTCCACAATGCTAAGAGTTCCATCTTTAGCCATATAGCAATGATTCTTCTTTAGATTGGTTGAGCCATCTTCATCAGCAGTTGCCACCATACAGATATTTCCTTTCCCTTTGCTAAGGACATCTTCATCTTCGTCTCCTGATGACCATACTTGATAATTCCTCTTCACTTGAGCAACGTGGGCCTTTCCCTTTTCTTTATCTTCCAGTTCTTGAGCCATCCGAAGATAAAAGGATCTATCTTTTACTACGTTTTCCTTGCAATCTTTGGCAAAATGGTTTTCCTTATTGCACTTGTGACATGTGATGACGTCACTCTTGTCTTCTATAGAGGTACCGGAATCTGTTGATTGGGACTGCGGTGGTACTCCTTTGGACTGAGTATGTTGAGACTGCAGTGGAGGGAGAGGATTTTTGGTGGAACGGAAGTGATTGTTTGAAAGTTGCGGTTGAAAGGTGGTCAATTGTATTGTTGGTTTTTGCGAAATGAAGGTGGTAAGCGGTTGAATTTTTGACTGATAAGAGCAATGACATTCTGAAACTCTTCTTCATCGACATATTATGAGTCAGTTTCATATGACTGCGGTGGAGAGTCATACGAGGTGGGATAGGTTTGAGTGTAAGGTGATTGGGCTACTAATGGGAGTGGTCCTCCGAAAAGCTTATAGAGAGATAAGGAATGAATCTTCCTGTTACCTTGTACAATCATTTTGGCTAATGTCCATTGTCTTCCGAAGCCATTAAGAAACTGCAAATTTGTTTCATGATTGTTGCGGATGGTATCCACATTGGACAGTTTTGTGACAATCAAGTTGAACCTTTTAAATGAGTCTTCCCAACTTTCACCGGAGTGGGCTTTGAAGTTATTGAATTCGTTGAGTGCTGTAGTGAGCTTCTTTTCTTGAGCCTGCTCTGAACCTTCGTACAAGTTTTTGGGAACATCCCAAATCTCCTTTACTGATTTGCAATTTATCATGATGTCGAAGTTGTCAGGAGCAACTCTACAAGAAATTTCATAAAAGGCAATAGAATCACTTTCCATCTTGTCTAGATCATCTTTTGTGGGACGATTCAAAGATGGTTGACCTCCTCCAAGCCTTGTTGTGGCTCCATCAGTTTGAATAGGGGTAAGGACTGGAACTTGGGGTCCTTCTTCTATAAATCTCCATACATCTCTACCAAGTCATCTGAGATACCTTTCCATCCTTTGAGACCAGTGATGGTACTCATTTGCAACCAGTATTGGGGCTCGATTTGAACCACCAACACTGTTGGAAACATTTAGTGATAACGATTGTGCCATTTGAAATTTTGTTTAGAGATGAGCTTCAGTGGTATAGAGGGCTCTTTGAAAAATCAGAGTTTCGATTTTCAAAAAGCAACCACTATGGCTCTGATACCAATTGTTGAGAAAAAAAACTTTGAGAAACACTTGAACAAAATGGTTAGAACAAGTATATAGCGGAATAGTTAATCTCGAAGGATCTGTTAACTCAACAATAATATTAATAGTTAGAAGTTTGTGAGTTAGATGCGGAAAGTAAATTAATGTAAATGACAGCAATTGTTATATCAAGAATACATGTAAGTTGATTCATAACTTGGAATGCATTCAAACCAATGTTAGTAAGTGAGATCAAACTTAGTGAAGAAGTCACAAGGACTTGCTCCGAAGAGAGATTATAATCTTATGTGTTTAAGTAAGAAGTGGAGAGTGAAGAGTGATAGAATGATAACTTTAGAATTTGTATTCAGATGAAATGCATAAATTATCAGTAAAACAGGAGAGGTAAGCATTACAAAAGAATATGTCTCTATTTATAGAGACATAGAACTACACTAGATTACAACTCTATAAGCAGCCATGCAAGGCATACAGGATAATAGAGTGTATTACATAAAAGACAAACAAAGTAATCTAGCTAATGACGGTGGTAGCTGACTCCGTGTGCTGATGTGGTTGCGGTAGAGAGATGGTTGCGGTAGCTAAGTTCAAGAGGGTCACTTCCATGATTCAACAAGCGTATCTGTAAAAACTATGCAATTTTAGTGAAAACGTCCATTATGCTCATCATAGTACAAAAGGGAAATAAAGTATGAAATTTGCATAAGTTTTATGTATATTCCTGAAAACATTTATGTTTAGCTTATAAGAAAAACATTTATGTTTAGCTTGTATTCCACCCCTGAAAACCTTAAAAATACGGAAAAATGTAGGGGTATGAACTCACAGTTGTTGCGTGGGTGTTGACTGAAAAGAAGATTCCTGAGTTGTTGCACGCGACACTTAACAAAATCCTATTATCAAATAAATACGTATATGTATCTAAATTAGCGATTTCGATAAATAAAGTGTCAGAAAACACTTGAGTTTGGTTGAGTAATGTTACCAAGACTTGCTTGAATCGAAGAAATGGGTTTTCAGCCAAAAGTACCACCAAAAAGGTGTTTACGGCCGTGAATAAGAGTTTACGGTTTCTGAAGACTTGGCGAGTTTATGGTTTCTAAAGACTTGGCGAGTTTACGGTTTCTGAAGACTTGGCGAGTTTATGGTTCTTGAAGACTTGGCGAGTTTCCGGCTGTAAACTCAAGAACAGAGTTTATGGTCTTTGAAGGTTGGACCGTAAACTCAAGAATAGGGTTTACAGTTCTTGAAGGTTGGACCATAAACTCGGAAGAATGATGTTTGAATGCTGATTCCGATGAGCTGAGTATTTCCAGACATTCCAAAGAGCTCCAAACGTGATTTTCTCGATGTTTTCCGGAGTTTGAATGCGTTTTGAGTGTTTACGGTCAAGATTCTTAGAGAGAGGACGAGAGAGTGTGGCCAGAAACGTCCTAATGAAGTCGGAGGCATCGTATTTATAGGGGTGAGGTGAGGGGTCCACTCGTCACTGACCGTAAACAGGTTTACGGTCGTAAACACATTTACTGTCGTAAACGAGTTTACGGTCGTAAACATCTTTATGGTCGTAATCCCACTTCGACCAGAAATGTTTGATTTTTTCCAGATTTTCGGGTTTTCTGATTCGTAAATAATTTAATGTAACATACACGTTCAGTTAACGTGTATTGTAAAATACAAAAGAGAATAATATTATGTGAAATTGAGTGTTGAGTTCTAATAGATAGCTTTTACTAATAATGAAGTAAAACTGTGTTTCGAATCACTCAGAAAATATTGGAATTCTAATGAGATTCCAATTAAAAGTCAAATAATGAAATTTAGCGAAAATATAAAATTTTAAATAAGTAAAATTTTATTATTGAAAGTTGTAAATAATCTCGTTAGAAATGTTTAGGCGAAAACCTCGTCGAAATCCGAGTTATAACGAAGAAGTTATGACCAATCGAAGATTCGCGACAAAATCGACACGACGCCGAATGACGTAAAAAGTGAGTTTTTTTGATAAACTGCTTTTTAGCCTTAGTGATCTAAATGAAAGTCGTAGTATTCGTTAAACCAAGAAGTTCGACAAAAAGAACGCCAAAATCTGACTTCGTATGACGAAGTTATGATTTTTCTAAGTTTCAGATTAGCAGTAGATAGCTAAAAACTCGAATTTTAGATCGAGCGATATTCAGCCGATACAACTTGAACGAGAATTGAAGATCTCGTCATTTGTAGTACAACGGTAAAAGACTGATGAAAATGGACATCGGATGAAGAAGTTATGAATTTTTAACGGACTTTTCCTGTCTCGGTCTATTAAAAATATAATAATAAAAATGAAATCAAAATTAGCCGATGAAGTCTAAATGAAAGTTGTAGAGTATATTCTCACCTACGCTTGCATATAAAGAACGTCAAAAACGGAGTTCATATGTGAAAGATATGAATTTTTGAAGTTATTAAATAAAAATAAATGCAAAATCAAAGTATTATCTGGAGTCGTACGCCCGCGTACAAGAGGTTACGCCCAACGTACCTCGCACGTATCCGGTCCGAAATCAGCCACGTCTACCGCCTTCACATGATCACCACATAGAAGCCACGTCCGAGACCTGGGAACCGAGCAAGCGACACCTCGCGTACGCCTAGCGTACCGACGATTTACGCCCCGCGTAGTAAGGTGCTTCGCACCCTATAAATAGAATGTGAAGGCAGCCGGATTTGGTTTAAAATTATTGCAATTTTTCACCTTATACTCTCTCCAAATTTACCCTAACACCCCCCGAAGTCCTGGTTTCAATCCCGACACCCGAAGCAAGTCCCGGCACCCCGAAGTTCCCAAGAAAATCTTATTTTCAAGTCGAAACTCTACCCGAGTAAAGTCCGGTTTTCAACTAAAAACTTCGGTTTCATCGCCAAAAGTCATATTTAGAGCCGAAGTGCTGCCCAAATTAATATTTTAACCCCAGTTATTTCAAGGTGTGTTCAATATATAGGAACAATTGTATGTTATGTGTTATACGTGCTATGTGCTTTTCAGTGTTATTATTCCGGGTTATTTTCCCGTGTTATTTTTTTAGTCTCTATTTTTAATAGCAAAGTTATACCTTTGACCATGTGATCAGTGAAAGGACTTAGATTCACGGTGGTACTGGTATGTAGCCTCTGGTCATGTAGAACATGTCTCGTAAGAGAATGACTTTTATTCTATGGCATTGGGAGAAGGTTAGATAGGAACGGTATGTAGCCTCTGACCATGTAGAGGATGACTCTGTAAGAGAATGACCTCTATTCTATGGTATTGGAAAATGGTTAGATAGGGTTATAAGCCTGAAATCTACCAAAATGTTAATCAGAAATTATGTGTCTTCTGTGCCATTTGGGCCAAAGCTTTATTGATGCATATCAAGTATTGAAATCGTTATGTCTCATTGATCGTAAATCTTTGAATCAATTCTTGAGTTGATATTGAAAGCCTGACATATGATACGCATATGCTATTGTTGTTCTTGTTCCCTTTTGCTTCTGTCATATTGGTATATATAAGGCATAAGATTATATTGTATCTATTTCTTGAATTCACTAAGCGTTATCGCTTATCCCTCTCAATATTTAACAATTGCAGGTGATGAGTATCCAATATAGTTTTATACTACTGAAAGATTTAGAATAGTTAATACTATTTCTCTGTATTTTAATGTTCATGTATGTATATGAATAGTAGATTCCTAGGTAGACATGAAATGTAATAAAACTTAGTCGGTTTGTATCCAATCTTTTGCAATCACTTTATCAATATAAAATATTGTTTTATAAATATGCAAGTAGCATGTTTTGAGGAAGTAACTTAAGAATTTTTTTTTTTGAAATAGTATGAAAGTTTGGGTCTTTCATAAATACGAAAGTTGGGGTCTTTCAATCATGGTATCAGAGCAATGGTTTAAGTGAACTAAATATCACGGATTGGTATTTAGACTTAAACTGTTGGAAGCTCAATATATGAGCTGATTCATAATAAGTATATGGATACAAACCATAGGAAATATTTAAGTGGGGGATTGGGTAGTGATAAACCCTAGTATTCTAAGATATTAAGTTACTTCAAAATTTTAAGAAAATTAGTTTAAGTGAACTAGGAATTTTGAGAATTTCTAAGCTTAAACAAGAATCGTTAAGTGAAAATGATGCGATATGTATCTGGTATATTTTAGGTTGAATACCTAATGGAGTCAAGCACTAGAATATTAAGTGGAGATATGTCTTATATTCTAATATGTGCTAAATGATAAATGAATATAGCATGCCTTAGAGTGCTTATATATAATTGCTATTATTTGAGAAAGCTTAAGGTCTGTTGCCGACCTTGGTTTAGAAAATTTTATGTTCAGAATTCTAAGAATTTTCGTAGTAGAATTTTTCGAAGTGATAAAGAGACTTATGATAGTTGACATCGATAAGTTTATAAATAAACGATCGCGAGATATCGTAAAATAATAAATATGAATTGTTATCGTAATAAGTGTATTAATATCAATAGAGTGGTAATATACATTTAAAGTATGTTTGATATATAATAACATCTTTGGAAGAAAGATGTGTGTTTGAAAAACGTTTGGGCAAAATAAATGTGTTGGTGCAAATCCACGAAGTTGTTCTACCGTTGTTCAGATTGAAGCAGTGACTGTTTAGAGAGTCGGAAGAACCGAAGATGGCGATCAATACTTCGATAGTATCTCAATTAATGTGGTACAAGATAAGAAGAAATACACCCATAGTATCGTATGAGAAGAGATGTTGTAGTCAGGAATGACAGAGAACCAAGTTGAAGCTAGTAGAGCTTGCTGAGATGCAGCTATGATGCAGAATTTTTAGGATAGACTCCTATGAAGTAGACTTAGACTTACTCAGATACAAGAATAACGATTTCAAGGAAGAATAATGAAATGAACAAATGTGCATGATGGTTTGCATGAGTTAGAAGATGATGCAGGTAGTAGAAGACTGTTTGTCTCCAGGCTGCTAGAGTAAATTTTGGAATAGTGTGTCTTGTAGAGTAGACACTACTCGAGAAACAATTTATATGAAGAAATGGAAGTAAAATTTCTATCGACCTATGGAAAAGTATTAGGATATATTAAAGCGAGCATATGCATGAGAAGAATCCTAGAAGGCGAGTATAGGTAATCCAATATATTTTTGATAGAAATGTGAAAACCCTACTTGAGTCTAGGAGAAACTGTTGTATGAATTTGTTTAAACACATTCATGTGTGATAAGTTACTTTGTGAAAACTTTTGAATGGTGACTTGGGAACTGTAAGACAATACTTGGGACGAGTATGAGTAGGTGTGAATAGTAGTAGAGGCCTATACTACTGGAAGCACAGAACTCACGCTTGGATCAGGAAAAAAATCACAAGGTTACCAAAAAGCTAGTAAATGATTCCGTTTTACTCATGTATGTCGTTACCTTCTATTCGGTAATGACTAAGAAGATAAGTATTGTTCAACTCTTAATGTCATAAAGAATCGAGTTCGATTAGTATAAATCCACGAAAGGAGTTGATTGGTTCAGAGAACCATGTCTTATATAGTGACAAAACTTCAGTAGGAATACTGAAGAAGTAAATGGTCGAGGTAGTCGATAGAAATATAACGATCTTCATTAAAGGATTGAGCAATCATTAGCCAGAGATGTGACTTGCTATGTGGTGTCACATGCCACAAGAAATGTTTCTGCCCTACTCTTACTAGTCAAATGGCGGGGAGTCAAGTTTCCGTTCAACAATCAAAGAGTACTCCAACTAAAAAGGAGGAGGTGCCAAAAGCTTAAAGATGTGTAGGTTCAAAAGCACGAATTAGAGATACGTGGTGCTATTCTTTCTGTTCCAAAGCATCTACATGTTGATCAAACTCTTTCATTTTCTTTATTCCATAAGCTTGATTTATTTGATCTGGTTCTAATACAAGAGTTTGGTTCATTATGTGTCTTGTGTGTTATAGATACAAATGTCATTAGAATAAAACCATTCGAGTTGCTGTTATAGCAAAAGTAAAGACCTTATCGTGGGTTTAGTCTATAAACCAAGAAGGAGCAAGAGTCTACAATGAGAATTGAGTTTTAACTCAAAGATTAGGATAGAAAGCCCAATAGAGAATGATGAACGAGTGCAGGTTTGAGCACCGCTAGTAATTAATAAGTTTGAAGAGTTTGACAATCGTTTCGCAAACTAAAAGTTAAATATCGTACATTTTAGACTACCACGGAGGAAGTAAGATAGGACTCGGATGTTGTGACTAGTAATTTTCTTATAAACTTTAGATCTTCTTACATCTTATTTGATTATGATGCCTCAGATTCTTTCGTGCCTTCTAAATTCGCACATTCTTTTCAAATTGCTTGTTATGCAATTATCCAATCATTTCATATAGATAACATAGGAAATATATCATTACTTGTTGATAAAGCCTATAGAGTTAGTGTTATAGGAATTGAAAGTTATAATCTTCCTGCTAACCTAATTCCTATCTTTGATATTATTCTCGACATGGATTGGTTGTTAAAGAACCATGCATAACTCTTGTGCTACAAAGAGATGATATGCATCCCTATCGAAAGGGAAGATTCTATTCATGTCTACGGTGAAAATAATAAATTTCTTTCTTAAAAATTCGTAAATTATGTCGAAGGGATATTCTACTTATCCGGCTTATACAGTTAATACCTTGAAAGAGGAGAAGAAAACTGTGAATGATAACCTTTGGATAATTATTGACCGACTGATGAAGAGTGCATATATTCTCACCACACGTGAAACGACTCCATTGGAGAAATACGCATAAATTACTTAGACGAAATTATCGCAAGACATGGTGGGCCACTAAAGATTATTTCCGATTGTGATACTCGTTTCACTCCTCACTTTTGGGCGAGAATGAAGCATGAATTAGGATCTCGAGTTGCTCTTAGTACAACTTATCATCCTCAGAAAAATGGTCAGAAGAAGAGATCAATCCAAACAGTAGAAAATATACTAAAGGTATATAAAGTACTGTATAAGCGTAAATGTCATACTCAAATATGTTGGCATGACGTAAGACAGAAGATATTTGAAGGATCTGAAATGATTCAAGACATCACTGACAAGATACAAATTTTCCGAGAAAGAATGAAAGCGGCCCAGGATTGACAAATATCCTACGCAGAAAAGAGGAGACGACCTGTAGAATTCCGGGTGGATGATTTAGTAATACTGAAGGTATTCCATGAAAAGGCGTTATGCGACTTTGGAAGAAATAACGATTAGTAAGCAAGCATACTGCTTGGAATTGCCTGAAGACTTGGCAGATATACGTGATATATTTCATGTAAGACATCTATGTAAAAGTTGAAGCGTATATGATGAAACGATTCCATTATCTGAGGTAAAACTGGATAATAACTTAAGTAGAAGAGAACCTAAATGAAAGAACGACTAATCTACGTAATAAAGAAGTGAAGTTGGTGCTTCTCAAGTGGAAACACCATCGAGGCTCAAATTATACTTGGGAAAAGTAAGAATAAAATAAGGGTGAAGTATCCCTAATTGTTTTAATCGTTATGATTTCGGGGACGAAATCCTCAAAAAGGAGGAGGTATTTGTAACATACATGTTCAGTTAACGTGTATTGTAAAATATAAAAGAGAATAATATTATGTGAAATTGAGTGTTGAGTTCTAATAGATAGTATTTACTAATAATGAAGTAAAACTATGTTTAGAATCACTCAGAAAATATTGGAAGTCATATGAGATTCCAATAAAAAGTCAAATAATGAAATTTAGCAAAAATATAAAACTTGAAATAAGTAAAATTTTATTATTGAAAGTTGTAAATAATCTCGTTAGAAATGTTTAGGCGAAAACCTCGTCGAAATCCGAGTTATAACGAAGAAGTTATGACCAATCGAAGATCCGCGACAAAACCGACACGACGTCGAATGACGTAAAAAGTGAGTTTTTTTTATAAACTACTTTTTAGCCTTAGTGATCTAAATGAAAGTCGTAGTATTCGTTAAACTGAGAAGTTCGACAAAAAGAACGCCAAAATCTGACTTCGTATGAAGAAGTTATGATTTTTCTAAATTTCGGATTAGCAGTAGATAGCTAAAAACTCGAATTTTAGATCGAGCGATATTCAGCCGATACAACTTGAACGAGAATTGAAGATCTCGTCATTTGTAGTACAGCGGTAAAAGACTGACGAAAATGGACATCGGATGAAGAACTTATGAATTTTTAACGGACTTTTCTTGTCCCGGTCTGTTAAAAATATAATAATAAAAATGAAATCAAATTTAGCCGATCAAGTCTAAATGAAAGTTGTAGAGTATATTCTCACCTACACGTGCATATAAAGAACGTCAAAAACGGAGTTCATATGTGAAAGATATGAATTTTTGAAGTTATTAAATAAAAATAAATGAAAAATCAAAGTATTATCCGGAGCTGTACGCCCCGCGTACACGACGTTACGCCCAGCGTACCTTTCACGTATCCGGTCCAGAGTCAGCCACGTCTACCCCCTTCACATGATCGCCACATAGAAGCCACGTCCGAGACCCAGGAACCGAGCAAGCGACACCTCGCGTACGCCTAGCGTACCGAGGATTCACGCCCCGCGTAGTAAGGTGCTTCGCACCCTATAAATAGAATGCGAAGGCAGCCGGATTTGGTTTAAAATTATTACACTTTATCACCTTATACTCTCTCCAAATTTACCCTAACACCCCCCGAAGTCCTGGTATCAATCCTGACACCCGAAGTAAGTCCCGGCACCCCGAAGTTCCCAAGAAAATCTTATTTTCAAGTCGAAACTCTGCTCGAGTAAAGTCTGGTTTTCAACTAAAAACTCCGGTTTCACCGCCAAAAGTCATATTTAGAGCTGAAGTGTTGCCCAAATTAATATTTTAACCCCGGTTATTTCAAGGTGAGTTCAATATATAGGAACAATTGTATGTTATGTGTTATACGTGCTATGTGCTTTTCAGTGTTATTATTCCGAGTTATATTCCCGTGTTATTTTTTATTCGCTATTTTTAATAGCAAAGTCATACCTTTGACCATGCGATCAGTGAAAGGACTTAGATTCATGGTGGTACTGGTATGTAGCCTCTGGCCATGTAGAACATGTCTCGTAAGAGAATGACTTCCATTCTATGGCATTGGCAGGAGGTTATATAGGAATGGTATGTAGCCTCTGACCATGTAGAGTATGACTCCGTAAGAGAATGACCTCTACTTTATGGTATTGGCAAATGGTTAGACAGGGTTATAAGCCTGAAATCTACCAAAATGTTAATCATAAATTATGTGTCTTCTGTGCCATTTTGGCCAAAGTTTTATTGATGCATAACAAGTATTGAAATCGTTATGTCTCATTGATCGTAAATCTTTGAATCAATTCTTGAGTTGATATTGAATGTCTGACATATGATACGCATATGATATTGTTGTTCTTGTTCCCTTTTGCTTCTGTCATATTGGTATATATAAGGCATAAGATTATATTGTATCTATTTATTGAATTCACTAAGCGTTATCGCTTATCCCTCTCAATATTTAACGATTGCAGGTGATGAGTATCCAATATAGTTTTATACTGCTGAAAGATTTAGAATAGTTAATACTATTTATCTGTATTTTAACGTTCATGTATGTATATGAATAGTAGATTCCTGGGTAGACATGAAATGTAGTAAAACTTAGTCGGTTTGTATCCAATCTTTTGTAATCACTTTATCAATATAAAATATTGTTTTATAAATATGCATGTAGCATGGTTTGAGGAAGTAACTTAAGAAATTTTTTTAGAAATAGTATGAAAGTTTGGGTCTTTCATAAATACGAAAGTTGGGGTCTTTCATTAATTAAATATAACTAGATTATTTTAATAAACCAAAGAGTTTGACGGAAAAGTTAACAAATTTGAATTTTTATTAACAGAATCATGTAACGGAAACGGGATAAGTTTCGGGTCGTCACATCATCCCCCCATTATAGGGAATTTCGTCCCAAAATTCGAACCTAGAATACAAATCATGGATTAGGAAAGAGATGCGGATACTTCTGTTTCATCTAATCCTCGCGCTCCCACGTGAATTTAGGCCCCCGCTTGGCATTCCAGCGAACCTTCACTATAGGGATGCGACTTTGTTTCGTTCGTCTGACTTCCCGATCCATGATTTCGACAGGTTCTTCCACGAAGTTGAGGTTCTCGTTGATTTCAATCTCGTCGAGAGGAATCACAAGTTCTCATCGGACAGACACTTCTTTAGGTTCGATATGTGGAAAACAGGATGAATGTTGTTGAGTTCTCGCGGTAGCAGGAGTTTGTATGCTACGGAACCGATCCTAGCAAGGATCTCGAATGGTCCGATGTACCTTGGGTTTAGTTTTCCACGCTTTCCGAAGTGTATCATGCCTTTCCAGGATGAGACCTTCAGAAGGACACGGTCGCCAACCTGGAACTCCAAGGGTTTACGTCTCTTATCGGCGTAGCTCTTTTGTCTACCTCGAGAGGCTTTCAGTCGTTCCCGGATTTGTACAATCCTGTCAGTTGTCTCTCGGATGATTTCAGTACCGGTGAGAGTACTGTCGGGGATTTGACCCCTGGCTAGCTGTGTGTCGCCCACCTCATCCGACCACAGAGGCGATCTGCACTTACGACCATAGAGGGCTTCAAACGGCACAGCCTTGATGCTTATATGGTAGCTGTTGTTGTAGGAAAATTCAACCAAAGGAAGATGAGTGTCCCATGACGCGCCGAAGTCAATGACACAGGCTCTCAACATATCTTCCAAGGTCTGAATTATTCTCTCACTCTATCCATCAGTTTGCGGATGATAAGCCGTGCTCATATCCAATTTAGTTGCCAGAGCCTTTTGCAAGGACTGCCAGAATCTTGATGTAAACTTGTTGTCTCAATCGGAGATAATGGATGCAGGTACACCATGAAGGCGAACTATTTCTTGAAGGTAGATCCGTGTGAGTCTCTCCATCTTGAAGCTTTCTTTGATTGGCAGGAAGTGGGCGGACTTCATCAACCGATCAACAATTACCCAGATGGCATCGTGCCCACTCGGAGATCTGGGTAACTTAGTGATACAGTCCATGGTTATCCTTTCCCACTTCCACTCAGGGATTTCCGGCTACTGAAGTAGACCTGAGGGCTTCTGATATTCGACCTTCACCTTGGCACAAGTCAGGCACACGCCCACGAAGGTAACAATCTCTGCTTTCATGTTTGGCCACTAATAGATTTGTTTGAGATCCAGATACATCTTATCCGAACCTGGGTGAACGGAGTACTTAGTCTTGTGATCCTCATTCATGACAACCTCTCTGTAACCACCGAACTTTAGGGTCCAGATTCAGTTCATGAAATAGTAGACTACGTCTCCCTTGATCTCTAGATTCTTTTCCATTCCTCTCAAGGCTTCACCTGGCATGCTCTCTAGTTTTAAGGCTTCTAGTTGAGCCTCTCTGATCTGCGCGAACAAGTGGGAATTGATGGTCATTGTTAGTGCCTTCACCGTACGCCCTGAATACTCCTTTCGGCTGAGGGCATCTGCTACCACATTGTCCTTGCCGGGATGGTAGCGAATTTCGCACTCGTAGTCACTGAGTAGCTCAACTCATCGTCGTTGTCTCATGTTTAACTCCTTCTGATTAAAGATGTGATGTAAGCTCTTATGGTCGGTGAAGATAGTGCACTTGGTTCCATAGAGATAGTGTCTCCAGATCTTTAACACAAAGACCACTGCTCCCAACTCCAAATCATGAGTTGTGTAATTGACCTCATGTGTTTTCAACTGCCTCGAGGCATAGGCGATAACCTTTCCTCGTTGCATGAGCACATAGCCTAGGACCTGATTGGATGCATCGCAGTAGACCACGAAATCTTCCGTCCCTTCGGGCAGGGACAAGATAGGTGTGCTGCACAGGGCCTGCTTTAATGTTTGAAACGCAGTGTCTTGCTTAACTCCCCAACTGAAGGTTACACCCTTTTGTTTCAGGGTAGTTAAAGGCCTAGCGATTCTGGAGAAGTTTTGGATGAACCTACGATAATAGCCCGCGAGACCTAAGAATTGCCGGATTTCTGTGGGTGTCTTTGGTGCAGACCAGTTCTCAATCGCTTTGATCTTGGAAGGGTCCACGTGTATGCCTTCTTTGCTAACCACGTGACCAAGGAAATTCACCCTCCTAATCCAAAACTCACATTTCGAAAATTTTGCATATAGCTTTTCTGCGCTTAATGTTTCTAACATTTGCCTCAAGTGTTGTTTATGATCATCTTCACTCCGCGAATAGACAAGTATATCATCGATGAACACAATCACGAACTTGTCTAAGAAAGGGCGGCACACCCGATTCATCAGGTCCATGAATGTTGCCGGTGCGTTAGTCAGACCAAAGGGCATTACTACAAACTCGTAGTGTCCATAGCGAGTTCGGAATGCTGTCTTGGGCACATCACTCTTGTGAACTCGCAACTGATGGTACCCTGATCTTAAATCGATCTTTGAGAGATAACTGGCTCCCTGAAGTTGGTTGAAGAGATCATCGATTCTGGGTAAAGGATATCAGTTCTTGATGGTCAGCTTATTCAGCTCTCGGTAGTCAATGCACATCCGAAAGGATCCATCCTTCTTTTTCACAAATAAGATCGGAGCTCCCCAGGGTGAGGAACTCGACCTTATCAATCCTTTGTTGATCAGCTCATTGAGCTGACTGGATAATTCTTGAATTTCTGCTGGCGCTAAACGGTAGGGAGATTTAGCTACAGGAGTAGCTCTGGGATCAAGTCGATACGAAACTCAACTTGACGTTCGACAGGGATTCCTGGGAGATCTTCAGGGAAGACATCAGGGAAGTTACAGACTTCGGGGATGCTCTCGAGGTCTCTAACTTTTCGCGTTTCATTGACAACATGAGCTACGAATGCATGACATTCCTTCCGCAGATACTTCTGAGCTTGGATGCATGAAATGATACGGAGGTTCGAACTGAGCTTATCACCATAAATCATAAGGGTTTCGCTAGAAGGAAGATTGAGACGGATAGCCTTCTCGAAGCAAAGAATATCAGCATGATTGGAGCTTAACCAGCCCGTGTCGATAATGACGTCGAAGCTCTTGATGGACATAGGCATAAGATCGATAGGAAAAGAATAATTGTCTAGAGTAAGGGTGCAGCCTATGAATATACCATTAGTGCTCTCCATTCCGTTAGCTATCTCGACGGTAAATGTTTTGGTTAGAGATTTGGATTTATACTTGATTAGATGTTTGAATGAATGACTAACAAAACACCTCTCCGCACTAGAATCGAAGAGTATGCATGCATAAGAGTTGTCAATGAGGAACGTACCAGTAACCACGGTAGGATCAGCAACTGCTTCTTCCTAACCCATCACCAGAACTCTCCCTATGTTGCCACCAGTCGTTGCCTTGGGGCAGTTTCTCCTGAAGCGCCTAGCCTCTCCACATCCATAACAAGTTTGACCAGCGCCCGCTCCCAGAGCCTGGTTAGTTGGTTGAGTCGGTGTCTTGCAGTATCAAACTGTGTGTCCCTTCTTCCCACAGTTGTTGCAGATCAACTCACGGCAGGGCCCATGATGATGGAAGTTACACTTGGTGCACAGAGGCAGTTTTCCAGCATAACCACCTGTAGGGGATTGGGTGGTTGGAACAGCAGTGGAAGCAACAGCAGTAGCAGTAGCAGCATGAACTGCTACTATTTTTTGTTTCTTAGAGGGCTCCTGCGAAGACTGACCCTTTCGCTTATTGCCAGACTTCTTCTTCTTCCCACCGCTATCCTTTTGGGGTCCAGGGACAGTTGTCACTTCATCCAGATCGATTCCATGATCGATCAGATTCTGTGCCGGATCCTTGGCGCTTTCAAACGTAGTTGGCCTAGCAGCCAAGACATTTCCTTTGGTGGGTTACATCAGTCCCTAGATGTACCTCTCGATTTTCTTGCTTTCTGGGGTGACCATTCTCGGACAGAGAAGCGCCAGGTCATAGAATATAGCAGTGTAGGCAGAGATGTCGGAACCCTTCATCTTCAAGTACTAGAGTTCGTGCTCCAACTTTTGCACTTCGCCCCTTGGGCAGTACTCTGCGAGCATAAGCTCCTTCAGTCTTTCCCAACCCATAGCATTAGCCACTGGCAGGGTTAGGGTTTTGACTCGACCATTCCACCAGGTCAAGGCTCTGTCGGTGAAGGTGTAGGCGGCGAACTTCACCTTGTTTTCTTCAGAACAGACGCAAATTTTGAAGATGGATTCGATCTTCTCGAACCATCGAGTCAGGGCGATGACGCTTCCATTTTCATGGAAGGACTTGGGTTTCGCAGGCATGAAGTCCTTGTAGGAACACTCTTTTTGATGTCCCTGACTTCCATCTTGTCTATGGGGGTCGGTTCCACCTCCAGCTCCGCCAGCGTTTACTTGTGCCATTGCTGCGGTCACAACGGCGGTAACTGCTGCCTGGAACATGACAGGGTCGAACTGAGGAGGTGGTAGTGGTGGCGGAGTGTCGTTGTTCCTTCTGATGGGTCTTGGCCGGGGAGGCATTGTTGTTCTAAAACAATCAGGAAGAAGACGATGGTAAGTCCTCGAGATATATATATATATATATATATATATATATATATATATATATATATATATATATATATATGTATGTATAAAAGAACAAAATATTTCTCATCCTGATAATGAAAGTATTCTACCGAGCGATAATTATAGAAAGGTTACTAACACAAGTAAGTTATCACTTAAGGAAGGAGAGGTAGCAATACTTAGAGTGAATATGCGTACTAAGTTTGGCTCTAGCGAAAATACTCCTATAGTATTTTATTTTAGATGATTCTGGTAAGTTTTAGGCCTGCTGTAGCACCACAGTCACCCCCAAACACATGTTGGTCATGTCTTGGCTAAATATAGTTTGATCAGGCTATATTCACCCTAGACATGATTACATAACTGCCCAGGTTTAACTGCAGCGTTCCAGCATCCAAATACTTTTGTTCTGCTCTACTAGTGATACGAATCCTGTTATGTATGCATGCCCGTATACTTCTTATAAAACTACTTATATTTTGAAAGTATACTTTTAGCGTAGAGCACTTAGGCCCCTTAGTGTTTATAGTTGTATACCACGTAAGGTTTGGTACACTAGTTCGCTATAAACATGGGCTCTGATACCAATCTGTCACACCCCGAAACCAATGGCAGAAACGTTCCGGGGCGGAGGACGTCATGTATAGCATCACAACAAATGAATAACAGCAATCATAGCAACACAACCATTATAGTGAATACTTAAGTAAAAATGTTTACATCTATTTTGAAACTTAGTTTGAATTACATCCAATATTTTTTCATTATAAAAAAAACTTAAAAACTCTTAATGCTTCAGTTCCTCGAAAATCCAGCAAGTACCTGTCTACGGATTTCCTGAGAATACAAGCAGTTTGAAAAAAATATCAGCATAAAGCTGGTGAGTTCATAAGCAGTAATTTGTAATGAAAACTTGTTGATGAGTGAACAGAAATGTTTGTGAGGTCTCAAGAAAATCCAATATTTTCTTTAGTGAGAAACATAGCGTTATCGATTTCATATAAAACCATGAATGTTCGTTTCTGAAAAACCGTAGTGATATGCGAAAAATACTACCTCATGTGACTAGCTAAAGCTAATCATGGAGTATAAGTATTTAATGTGTAAAACCATATCATAAATGATTCGGTTTTGAAAAACCCTGGCTCGGCCAGTATGCTTAGTGTGTTTAGTTCTATTTGGTATAGATAAAGCTATTGAAGAAGTCGGGTTGGTAAACTAAAGGTGATTTATACATAATGTGAGTCGTATAACCATGCTTGATTTGACTAGTGACCTTTCCAACGTTCTTCAGGCGTTGATGTTAAATGACATTTATACGTCTCAGGCGCGCCCGCCTAACTGTAGCTAGCAGTCCAGATGTAGGATTGTCAGTCCCGAATAGATCTATTCACAAATCTTACGCTCTCCCTCCAGGAGACTCTGGTTATACAGTGGTAGGATTTATCCCTGTGCACCTAAGGGTACAGTAGTGAAGTAGCGCCTCACAGTATCATACAATCTAGTTTACATGTAATGTAGTAGCGCTCTACCGTAGTGAGAATCCGAATGTATACTGCGTATAGTGATAAGTTATAGTTATGAAAATCATGATAAAACAGTGATATAAACTATAAATGGTTTTTGTTCCAGTGCATATGTTTAGTAGAGAAGTTTCTATGCTTGATAAGTTTTTAGAGAAATCCCAAACTACGGATTATAGTTTGCATGTATAACGTAGTGAATAGCGTATCCGTAAAAACTATGCAATTTTAGTGAAAATGTCCGTTATGCTCAACATAGTACAAAAGGGAAATAAAGTATGAAATTTGCATAAGTTTTATGTATATTCCTGAAAACATTTATGTTTAGCTTATAAGAAAAACATTTATGTTTAGCTTGTATTCCACCCCTGAAAACCTTAAAAATATGGAAAAATGTAGGGGTATGAACTCACAGTTGTTGCGTGGGTGTTGACTGAAAAGAAGATTCCTGAGTTGTTGCACGCGACACTTAACAAAATCCTATTATCAAATAAATACGTATATGTATCTAAATTAACGATTTCGATAAATAAAGCGTCAGAAAATACTTGAATTTGGTTGAGTAATGTTACCAAGACTTGCTTGAATCGAAGAAATGGGTTTTCAGCCAAAAGTACCACCAAAAAGTTGTTTACGGCTGTGAACAAGAGTTTACGATTTCTGAAGACTTGGCGAGTTTACGGTTTCTGAAGACTTGGCGAGTTTACGGTTTCTGAAGACTTAGCGAGTTTACGGCCATAAATTCAAGAACAGAGTTTACGGTCTTTGAAGGTCGGACCGTAAACTCAAGAATAGGGTTTATGATTCTTGAAGGTTGGACTGTAAACTCGGAAGAATGATGTTTGGATGTTGATTTCGACGAGCTGAGTGTTTCCAGACGTTCCAAAGAGCTCCAAACATGATTTTCTCGATTTTTTCCGGAGTTTGAATGCGTTTTGAGTGTTTACGGTCGAGATTCTTAGAGAGAGGAGGAGAGAGTATGGCCAGAAACGTCCTAATGAAGTTGGAGGCATCATATTTATAGGGGTGAGGTGAGGGGTCCACTCGTCACTAAACATAAACAGTTTTACGGTCGTAAACGATTTTACGGTCGCAAACACGTTTACAGTCGTAATCGAGTTTACGGTCGTAAACGTGTTTACGTTCGTAATCCCACTTCGACCAGAAATGTTTGATTTTTTTCCAGATTTTCGAGTTTCCGCGCGATTTTTGGTTCCGATTCGTAAATAATTTAATTAAATATAAGTAGATTATTTTAATAAACCAAATGGTTTGACGGAAAAGTTAACAAATTTGAATTTTTATTAACAGAATCGCATAGCGGAAACGGGATAAGTTTCGGTTTGTCACATAAATGCTCTTACATTGCCACCTTGATTCTTCATTTTCGGGAAGTCCTTCCTAAAATGCCCTGGTTGGTTGCATTCGAAGTAGTTACAGCTTCCTCTTTGTCGTAGTGGTTAATGTTGTGGTGGTTGGGGTCTTTCTGGTGTACCTCAAGATATGACCTCTCAAGTTACAGTTGTTGAAGATTGTCTCCCTATAATTTCCGACATGGTGGAAATTACATTCGGTACAATGGGGTAGAGTCCCTGTGTAGGACTTGGATGGGGGTGGGAGTGTTGGTAATTGCAGCATAGACAGTTACAGGTTCTAGTTCATGTTTTTTATGCTTGGATTCCACATTTGATTTCCTATGAAACTTCCTTTTGGTATTTCCAACATGGTCTGTTTCTGCTGGCGGGGCCATGGTACCCTGACGGAAACACTGCCCGGTGAACTGATAGGCCAATTGCTTAGCACTATCGAAAGTGGAAGGTTTGGATGCAGTAACCAGACCTTGAACAAGTAAAGCTAGCGTCATATGAATCTCTCAATCTTCTTATCTTCCGGGGTCAGCATTCTGGCACTAAGGTTTGCTAGGTCGTTAAATCGAGAGGTGTAGGCTACTACCTCTGATTTTTTTTTCACGGTCAAATTCCAAGTTCTTATTCTAGAACCTGCATTTCTTATTGGGGGCGGTATTCTCTGATCATCATCTATTTCAATGGTTCACAACCCATGGCATAAGCTTCAGTGATTCCCATGGACTTTGCTTGATTATTCCACTAAGTTAAGGCAGAGTCCATCAGCGAGCATGTAGCGTACTTGACCCAACAGTCATAGGGGCAAGCACTAATGAGAAAAATGTTGGATTAATGTCTAAGTCCATAACTATAATTGGTAAGACTTAACCTGACCCGGCATGGTCCATTTGGGTCGCATGGCATCATGCATTTGGATAGAGTAAAATGAGAGAAATAACACTTAAGGGTTATTAATATATTATAAGTTCTAATATATTAATAAGATTTTTAATTAGTATTGATCAAGAATTAATCTAGAATTAATTAAGTGATCAAAAGAAGATTAATTAAATATATGGGTTGATTGTGTAAATCATCCATACTTGTATAGTGGGCTAATACTCCATGGATTATCAAGTTAGGCTAAAACCCATAGGATGCTCCATGGATGCTCCATGGTGTATTTGAACCCATAGATCCAAGGAAATGTAAGGCCATGACCATTAGGGTTTACCCTAATTGTGACACTATATAAAGATCACATCATTGGGAAAATCGAAACTAATGTGTGAGTGAAAGGGCTAGCTGATTTTCATGAAGTGTGGCATTTCTCTCAAGTCATTCCATGTGCACTTGATGTTGTGTGAACCATTTGAGGTGTCACACTTGGGGAACTAGGCACTCAAGCTTCATGAAGATGAGACATACTCCAAGTGTAACAACGCAAATTTTCAAACAAATTTTTCATTTTAAAAATATATTTATTTCCATTCAAAACAAGGCATAAATAGTTTAAGTATTCTGTCAAATACAAATAGTCAAAATCCCAAGATCATAAAAGCGTTCTTCAGTGTGTATCGATCACGCCGGCGCCTTCCCACGGTCCTCGCTAGTACCTGAAATACATGCACAACAACTGTAAGCATAAATGCTTAGTGAGTTCCCCAATATACAACTTACGCACATACGCCTTTCCAGGCCCTGACCTTCCGGTCCATGTGTCTCAGGGGACTTCCGTCCCTGCTGGGTAAACCTTCCAGTCCTACCCACGCCGACCTTCCGGTCCATCACACAATATATTGCCTTCCGGCCCATAACATATTGCCTTCCGGCCCATAATATAATCGCCTTCCGGCCCATAACATACATAGCACATATAACAAGCAGCTTACCACATATAGCATACATATCACATATCATAGCTGACCTTCCGGTCATACAGTCAAACCCTTCCGGGTACAGTATAGTGAGAAGACTCACCTCGTGAATGCTGAAAGCTAGCAAATCCTGAAATCACTCGTGCACAATCCGACGAGCTACAACCTCCCTATAACATCACATATCCCTCATTAACACTTATATCTTCTAAGTGTGACTATCCCTAAGAAGTCAGACTTAGGTCAACTCTGGTCAACGGTCAACGGTCAACGGTCAACTCGACCGGACTCGGCGAGTGCCATGGCGACTCGGCGAGTCTAGACGTCCTCCCCAACTTTCCTTGATGTTCCCTTTCTACTCGTCGAGTATCCCTCTTGGCTCGACGAGATCCTCGTGGAAGAATCACGGGGCCACCCCGACTCCACTCGTCGAGTCTGAAGAACAGCTCGACGAGTTCCAGTCAATCTCCAAGCTACTCGCCGAGTCTGTTCATCGGACTCGGCGAGTCCATGCCATGCAGTCGATCAAACTGCTTCCTGAGATAGGTTTTGTCCTGAATACACAAGCATGGGACCTTCTGGGCCTCTAAAGGTCCTAATACAAGGTTATATTCGATTGGGTAACAAGGTAATAATCCATCTAATCATCAAATGGGTTCCATAAACCCTAGATCCATGCACACATCAAAATAATAGAAATGATCCGAAATGTTACCTGGATAACGCACCCACTGTGTCCCCAAACCTCAGAACTCGAATCCCTTGCAGTTCCTTTAGCCAAATTCTTCTCCCCTTGCACCACAACTTCTTCAAGTCACCAATGGCCTTCAATCTTGCTCTAGATGCCCACAACCGCTTAGGGTTCTTCTCAATCGACTAAAAGACGAACAATGATGGCATATAATGCGTTATATACGACCCAAACCTGAACGGTTAGGGTTTTCGCTAAACAGCGTAGACTCGCCGAGTCCATATCTGGACTCGTCGAGTCCAGTCGCGATCCCGCGACCAAGTCTGCGATCCTACTCGGCGAGTCTAGGCTCCAACTCGCCGAGTCCCCTCTTAAATCACCCCAAAAACATAATTTAATAATACCTGAGATTCCGGGCTGTTACAACTCTCCCCCACTTGGATTAGACTTCGCCCTCGAAGTCTCACTCTGAAAATAGTTCCGGATGCTGCTCCCGCATCTCACGTTCCGGCTCCCAAGTCATTTCCAACCCCTTTCGGTGTTGCCACTGAACCAACACCAGAGGTACTTCCTTGTTCCTCAGCACCTTGATCTTCCGATCCCTGATGGCCACCGGTCTCTCGGCATAATTCAGGCTCGCATCCACCTGAATATCCTCCAATGGAACCACTGCCGACTCATCGGCTATGCACTTCCTCAATTGCGACACATGCAAAGTGTCGTGGATCTGACCCAACTCCGCCGGCAACTCCAACCGATAGGCTACCCGGCCTATCCTCACAATCACACGAAATGGCCCAATATACCGGGGCCCCAACTTTCCCCTCTTCCTGAATCAAATCACTCCTTTCCAAGGAGAGACCTTCAGGAGAACGAAGTCGCCGACCTGAAATTCAAGCTCGGATCGGCACCTGTCTGCATAGCTCTTCTGTCGGCTCTGGGCAGTCAATAGCCTCTGTCTAACTTGCTGAATCTGTTCTGACGTCTGGAGCATGATCTCCGTGCTGCCCATCACTCTCTGACCCACCTCTCCCAGCAAATGGGGGTCCGACACCTCCTACCATACAACAGCTCAAAAGGTGGCATACCAATGCTCGAATGATGGCTGTTGTTGTAGGAAAACTCTGCTAAGGGTAAATATGCATCCCAGCTACCCCCGAAGTCTAACACACACGCTCGAAGCATGTCCTCCAGTGTCTGAATCGTCCGCTCGCTCTGACCGTCTGTTTGGGGATGGTATGCGGTACTAAAATGCAATTTAGTACCCAGCTCCTCATGAAATTTCTTCCAGAACCTGGAAGTGAAACGCACATCACGGTCTGAAACAATCGAGATCGGTACCCCATGCCGAGATACCACCTCTCTCACATATATCCCCGCCAACTTATCCGCTGAAGAACTCTCACTGATGGGAAGGAAGTGTGCACTTTTCGTCAACCTATCCACAATCACCCAAATTGCATCAACTCCCCTGGCAGTCCTTGGCAATTTGGTGATGAAATCCATAGTGATTTGTTCCCACTTCCACTCAGGAATCTCCAATGGCTGTAACTTGCCATGCGGTCTCTGGTGCTCGGCCTTAACCCTACGACAGGTCAAGCACCTCTCAACGAACCATGCGACGTCCCTCTTCATACAGGGCCACCAATACTCCTTCCTCAAATCCAAATACATCTTCGTAGCACCGGGATGGATCGAGAATTTCGATCTATGAGCCTCTTCCATCAAAGTAATATGCGTACCGCCCACGAACGGTACCCAAATCCGACCCTGAAACGTCATAAGCCCTCGTCCATCCTTAACGAACTCTGAAATTAACCCCACAACCCGCTCTTTCTTCTGCATTTCTAATCGCACCACTTCGGCCTGTGCCCCACGAATAACATCCAATACTGGAGTCATCACAGTCAGTCTCAAACATACATCTCGCAATGGAGTGCTCTTCGCCCTACGGCTCAATGCATCGGCTACCACATTAGCCTTGCCTGGGTGGTACAGGATCTCACAATCATAATCCTTGACCACATCCAACCACCTCCTCTGACGCATATTTAGGTTGGGCTGATCCATCAAATACTTCAAACTCTTATGGTCCGTGTATATCGTACATCGAACCCCATACAAGTAGTGACGCCAAATCTTGAGAGCGAACACTACTGCCCCCAACTCTAAATCATGCGTGGGATATCTCGCCTCATGAGGCTTCAGCTGCCTCGACGCATAAGCTACCACATGACCCCTCTGCATCAACACTGCACCCAGTCCCGAAATCGATGCGTCGCAATATACCACAAAATCTTCCATCCCTTCTGGGAGAGCTAATACCGGGGCTTCGCACAACCTCTGGCGAAGTGTCTCAAAGGAGGTCTGCTGCTCGGGCCCCCATGAGAATGCAACACCATTCCGGGTCAATCTGGTGAGTGGCACTGCGATCTTGGAGAAATCCTTGATGAATCTCCGATAATACCCTGCCAACCCAAGGAAGCTCCTGATCTCAGAAGGTGACTTCGGCACCTCCCAACTCATCACCGCCTCAACTTTGGCCGGATCGACCAATATCCCTTTCTGATTGACGACATGTCCTAGAAATTGGACCTCCCGCAGCCAGAAGTCACATTTGGAGAACTTTGCATAAAGCTTCTCCGACCTCAATACCTCGAGGACCTCCCTCAAATGCTCCTCGTGCTGCTCTCTAGATCTAGAATACACCAGAATGTCGTCGATAAATACAATCACTGACCGATCCAACATTGGTCTGCATACCCTATTCATGAGATCCATGAACACAGCCGGGGCATTGGTGAGCCCGAAAGGCATCACCACAAACTCATAATGCCCATATCGCGTCCTAAACGCTGTCTTCTGGACATCCCCATCCCGCACCCTCACCTGATGGTACCCTGACCTCAGATCGATCTTGGAAAACCAAGATGCTCCCTGCAACTGATCGAATAAATCATCGATCCTCGGCAACGGGTAACGGTTCTTGACCGTTAACTTGTTCAACTCCCGGTAATCAATGCACATCCGGTGTGAACCATCCTTCTTCTTGACGAACAGAATAGGTGCTCCCCATGGCGAGCTGCTCGGCCGAATGAATCCCTTCCCCAGCAACTCCTGGAGCTGCGAGGACAACTCTTGCATCTCTGGAGGTGCAAGACGATAAGGCACTTTAGCAATAGGCGCGGCCCCCGGAACTAGATCGATACCAAACTCTACTTGCCTCACAGGAGGTACTCCCAGCAGCTCCTCGGGGAAAACATATGGAAACTCGCGCACCACAGGGACCTCCTCAACTGATTTCGGTCTCTCGGAAACCTCCCGCGTATCCATCACATACGCCACAAAACCCTTACAGCCCTGCTGTAGACACTGCCTCGCCCTGGCGGCCGAACAAAAAGCTGATCCCGAACGGGTACCCTCGCCGTACACCGAAAGAACTCCCCCACTATGGTCTCGTATAGTCACCAACTGACGCTCACAGTCGATGACAGCGCTGAATCGGCTCAACCAGTCCATGCCCACGATGACACAGACATCACCCATCGCAATAGGAATCAGGTCAATTGGGAATTCAACCCCGAAAATCTCTAGTACACATCCCCGAAGAACTTCCGTGGCACAAATCACTTTCTCGTCAGCTATAGAAACTCTCAAAGGTCGGCTCAACGACTCACGACTAACGCTGATATGCTGACTAAAGGCTAAGGACACAAAGGACCTACTCGCACCCGAGTCAAATAACACTAAGCCAGGCACAGAGTTCACAAGGAAAGTACCTACGCATATAATAACATAAGCATAACATCTCGACATAAAATAAATACATGAATTACAACATACCTGCCACGACATCGGGCGCAGCGCGGACCTCCTCCGCAGTCAGCTGAAAGGCTCTTCCCCGAGCCCTCGGGGCCTCGGCCTTCACCGGTCGAGTCGCAGTAGCTCCGGCAGCAGGTGCAGATCCCTGAAGAAGCTGAGGGCACTCGGCCTTCCTATGGCCTGTCTGGTTGCAATGAAAGCAAACCGTAAATCCCTTGGGACACTCCCTAGCAATGTGCCCCTCCTTGCCACACTTGTAGCAAGCACCAGATCGACACGCCCCCTCATGACCCTTGCCGCACTTTCTGCAAGTGCGGCCCTTCGAACCTCCTTTGCTCGCATCGGCGGACTTGATCCGCTTGGCTGCCGGCTGGAACTGAGCCGGTCGCCGGTTCACCCGCTGAGACTCGGCCTCCTCCCTGGCCTGGGTCTCCAACTCGATCTCGCGCTTCCTGGCATTTGCCTGAAGCTCATCAAAAGTATGATAAGTGGAGTTTGACACAAACTCCCGGATATCCCTCCTCAACACTCCCAAGTACCGGCTCATCCGAGCCTGATCAGTGGATACCAGCTCGGGGCAGAACATCGCCCTCTCATGAAACTTTCGCGTGATCACCGCAACAGAATCAGTACCCTGCTTGAGGGTTAAGAACTCCTGTACCAATCGTTCCCTCTCCACCGGGGGAACGTACTCATCCCTGAACATGGCAGTAAACCCCTCCCATGTCACTGCTGTAGTCTCTGCCAAAGTGAAGTTCGCTGTCACGAACTTCCACCAGTCCTTCGCTCCCAGACCGAGCTGGTTCAATGCGAACCGTACCCTCAGGTGCTCCGGGCATGAACAAGTGTAGAAGCACCCCTCTATATCCGCGATCCACCTCATCGCAGCAATCGGATCCTGCGTCCCATCGAACTCCGGTGGCTTCGTGTTGCTGAACTCTCGGAACAGCAACGAGTCACCCCCCTGTGGCCTAGCAGCGGCCACAGCTGCGGTAGCTGCAGCGGTTGCAGCCTCGGTCAATGCGGCATACCGCTCATCAAACGTCTCCATCAAGGTGGTCTTAATAGACCCAAACATCTCCGGGATCTCAGCCCGGATCGCCGCCGCTACCTCCTCGTGAATCATCTGACGAATCTCCTCGTCACTCACACTGCTCGAACTCGCTCTGTGGCGTGGTCTAACCATGATATCTCTGAAATACAACATAAATCTATCAGAGACTCCATCGAGTATAATTGTACTCGATAACGCAACCCTACTCAGTCTCTGATATCCATGGATTCTTACTTGGGCCTCCCATTGACCCGGTGTCTTCGGTAGTACGGGCCCAATACTACCGACCACACCGCATCAGCAGTCATCCCAAATCTTCCTCCCCAATTGTAACAACGCAAATTTTCAAACAAATTTTTCATTTTAAAAATATATTTATTTCCATTCAAAACAAGGCATAAATAGTTTAAGTATTCTGTCAAATACAAATAGTCAAAATCCCAAGATCATAAAAGCGTTCTTCAGTGTGTATCGATCACGCCGGCGCCTTCCCACGGTCCTCGCTAGTACCTGAAATACATGCACAACAACTGTAAGCATAAATGCTTAGTGAGTTCCCCAATATACAACTTACGCACATACGCCTTTCCAGGCCCTGACCTTCCGGTCCATGTGTCTCAGGGGACTTCTGTCCCTGCTGGGTAAACCTTCCGGTCCTACCCACGCCGACCTTCCGGTCCATCACACAGTATATTGCCTTCCGACCCATAACATATTGCCTTCCGGCCCATAATATAATCGCCTTCCGGCCCATAACATACATAGCACATATAACAAGCAGCTTACCACATATAGCATACATATCACATATCATAGCTGACCTTCCGGTCATACAGTCAAACCCTTCCGGGTACAGTATAGTCAGAAGACTCACCTCGCGAATGCTGAAAGCTAGCAAATCCTGAAATCACTCGTGCACAATCCGACGAGCTACAACCTCCCTATAACATCACATATCCCTCATTAACACTTATATCTTCTAAGTGTGACTATCCCTAAGAAGTCAGACTTAGGTCAACTTTGGTCAACGGTCAACGGTCAACGGTCAACTCGACCGGACTCGGCGAGTGCCATGGCGACTCGGCGAGTCTAGACGTCCTCCCCAACTTCCCTTGATGTTCCCTTTCTACTCGTCGAGTATCCCTCTTGGCTCGACGAGATCCTCGTGGAAGAATCGCGGGGCCACCCCGACTCCACTCGTCGAGTCTGAAGAACAGCTCGACGAGTTCCAGTCAATCTCCAAGCTACTCGCCGAGTCTGTTCATCGGACTCGGCGAGTCCATGCCATGCAGTCGATCAAACTGCTTCCTGAGATAGGTTTTGTCCCGAATACACAAGCATGGGACCTTCAGGGCCTCTAAAGGTCCTAATACAAGGTTATATTCGATTGGGTAACAAGGTAATAATCCATCTAATCATCAAATGGGTTCCATAAACCCCAGATCCATGCACACATCAAAATAACAGAAATGATCCGAAATGTTACCTGGATAACGCACCCACTGTGTCCCCAAACCTCAGAACTCGAATCCCTTGCAGTTCCTTTAGCCAAATTCTTCTCCCCTTGCACCACAACTTCTTCAAGTCACCAATGGCCTTCAATCTTGCTCTAGATGCCCACAGCCGCTTAGGGTTCTTCTCAATCGACTAAAAGACGAACAATGACGGCATATAATGCGTTATATACGACCCAAACCTGAACGGTTAGGGTTTTCGCTAAACAGCGTAGACTCGCCGAGTCCATATCTGGACTCGTCGAGTCCAGTCGCGATCCCGCGACCAAGTCTGCGATCCTACTCGGCGAGTCTAGGCTCCAACTCGCCGAGTCCCCTCTTAAATCACCCCAAAAACATAATTTAATAATACCTGAGATTCCGGGCTGTTACACCAAGACTGTAAGTTGAGCGAAATATCTTAAAGAAAGGGTTAAAAAACTAGTCAAATGTAAGAGTAAAAGTTTTTCTACTCTTGTACATTTGAAATTGGTAAGTTGTGATGTTTCGGACAAAACAAAGACCAACAAGGCCAATTGTGTGAAGTGTTTGTCTTGATTAAAATCCGCACCATCTCTTGGGTGTTTGACAAAGGAGTCTTATATGTCAAGAGGACAGTGGGAGTCTTAAAGGTCTGGAAAGTCTCAAGAACTAATCAAGAATAAAACCTGAAGTTCTTCACTAGCACGTGACTTGAGGTTTATAACCTATCGTGTTGACATATTTTGTGCTCATTCCAATTAAAGTTGGCTTTGCATATGAGTTCTTAGAGTTCTCAATTGGTTGCACAACAACTTGGAAGCAATGGCAGGCCCTTGAGCTGCCAGATGGAAAGAAATTAAGATTGAGTTCAGTCCATATGAGTTTGAATTTGTCATTATCCTTGTCTTGTGACTATGGTCTTGACAATTCATGAAAATGATGGTGAGGAAACAGTTTCACTAAGTAGATTTTAGCTAGATATCAATTGTGATATTTGCTTTCTCAAAGTCGTTAGTGGAGCGTGTGTGGTTAATCGGCACACTAACATGGACTTGTGAGAAGTGGCAATGGTCTAAACAATCGATACTATGATTACGGCATCCCTTTTCATAGTTCTTAAAATTGTTTAGACACACATGTGAGCTATCTAAGATAAGGTGTATGATATTGATAAAGTTTTATCAAAGCAATCTAGTATCAGAAATCTGAACTTTGGTAAGAATGTCAATAAAGTATTGTTTTTCTAGAAGTCCAGCTGATTTCTGAGTACATGTCAAAGCTAGTGGGAGCATAAGTGTTATGCTAATAATCATCATGTTAGTGGGAGCATGATAATTATGATAAGTATTGCAAGTTGGCAATGTTAATTATAGAAAACAAAAGTTTCAATTTTTGAGGCTGCAGGGGTTGAAAAAGTTGGTTTGCTATAATTAAGGGAGAGGAAATTATACTTCATTTCAATCCTAAAAGCTTAGATTGAGATTTTAATCATTTTAGTCAAGAATATATATGAATTTCATAAAGAAATTCTATATATGGGTTCATTATTTGTGTTCTAAAAACTCGATTATGATTGCAGCATCCCTTTTCATAATCTGAATTATGAGAACTTGAAAAATAGAAATGGAAATATTATAGCAAAAGACTGGTTTAGTCTTTATGTGAGACATCATGAATCATGTCCCATATGCTTCGGATATAGGATCAGTTACATGTGCTATATTCATCCTTTCTAAAACTTTCCAAATGCCTGGGCCATTAAGAAGGGAAAAGGTCTAGAACTGGATATGACTAAAACGATTAAGCAATTGTCGAGGACAATCTAAGGTTTACCAAAGATTGGTTGCTCAGGGACAGTTGGAAGTATACTGTTAATTGTTGGAAGGACCATATTGACATATTCTGAAAAGAGGCAACTCTTGTTCAGAAGTGATAGTCAAAAGGGGAATGTGGAAATGATCCCATTGGTGGAAGTTGTTCAATAATTTTGTGTAAGATTAGGAAACTTAATGCAAGAAGGATTTTTCCAAGGAGTCGATCTCCTTTGGAATGCTCTGAAATGTTTGTTTTCAAGTCTTTGTGACTTTGTGCATAATCATTACAAGAGAATCATTGCATATAAGTTTAGAATCTAATAGATTTCGGTAAAATCGCATGAATTTGGAATTCTTGCATTTGCCATAAGAATTCGGGAGTGTGAAATTAGAATCATTGAAAGTTTGGTCAATTGGTTTATTTCACAAAGATCATAGACAAACATAGAGTGCATACTTGGTGTATGGCAAAGCTATTGTTTAGAAAAACATAGTGTACATGCTCGGAGCATGGGACAACTATTGTTTTAATTCAAGAATAAAGTTGATAGCTGAAACAGTATGCAATGAATAATGTGTAATCATATGGTGATAAATAAAAGGTGTTTTATTTATGTTCATAGGTTTTGATACCATATTAGATTCAATTATTCTTGTGTTTCATTTTGCATGTTTTGACTTCCAGAATAAACTAGGTTATTCTTCCGGAATGACTAAGTTATTCAAACCATCCACAGTTGGTCATATGTTGGAAGTATGTATGAATCAAGACTGTCATGGGTTTGCTTGTAGAGGTCCAAGTTGGTGGACAAAGTTGTGCTACAACACTCATGAGTGCTCATAAGTTCTGAGTATTGGATTCAACCCGCCCTCATTGGAATCACTTCATGGATTTTATCATGAGTGATCATGAGACGATAATATCTTATATTCTTTAAACCTAGAGATATGAGTTGTTACTATGAGTTGGTTGTACATTGATTGCACGAAAACACATTCGGTAACTCGATGTTATAAAACGTGCCTTTGTGTATGATTCAACAAGTAGTAGAACAAGCCATATGAGTCGAAGTTTACCCATTCCTTTTACCTTCGGGATAAAAGCGATATCTATGGGCCCCTCGACGATTTAATGATGATACATGTGAGTGCTTGGCCAAGCCAGGACTGATTTGATTTGTTCAATCAGTTAGTCATCATGAATCGGAAATCGGGAAACAACAAATGGACAAAGAGAATGATTTATAATTCATGTATCAGACCATATGATATCTAGAATGGAGGAATATATGATCCCTTATCTAATGGACAAGTCATTGACAAAGGTCGGAGTTCATCGACAAGGTCAGAGTTCGACAGAAGCTTTTGAGAGCTATGATTGCCAATCGGTTCTTGAAGTCATACGTAATAATAGTTTTAGACTTATCCAAGTGGGAGACTGTTGGATTAATGTCTAAGTCCATAACTATAATTGGTAAGACTTGACCCAACCCGGCATGGTCCATTTAGGTTGCATGGCATCATGCATTTGGATAGACTAAAATAAGAGAAATAACACTTAAGGATTATTAATATATTATAAGTTCTAATATATTAATAAGATTATTTAATTAGTATTGATCAAGAATTAATCTAGAACTAATTAAGTGATCAAAAGAAGACTAATTAAATATATGGGTTGATTGTGTAAATCATCCATACTTGTATAGTGGGCTAATGCTCCTTGGATTATCAAGTTGGGCTAAAACCCATAGGATGCTCCATGGATGCTCCATGGTGTATTTGAACCCATAGATCCAAGGAAATGGAAGGCCATGACCATTAGGGTTTACCCTAATTGTGACACTATATAAAGATCATATCATTGGGAAAATCGGCACTAATGTGTGAATGAAAGTGCTAGCCGATTTTCATGAAGTGTGGCATTTCTCTCAAGTCATTCCATGTGCACTTGATGTTGTGTGAACCATTTGAGGTGTCACACTTGGGGCACTAGGCACTCAAGCTTCATGAAGACAAGCTACATCAAACAAAGGTATGTATTTTATTAATTTGATTACCCAAGTATCAAGTATTTTATGCTAGATAGGGTAATACCTTGGAAAGTTCATATTTGCATGTATAATAGAGAAAAACTAGATCCAAGGTATTTAGGGTTGCATGTACACTTAGGAGTGTTAGAATGCTCAAAACCCATCAAAAAACTGCCTCAATATTTTCGATCCAATGGGATAGACCAACAAATCTTTCGATGATGTAGAAGGATCGAGGTTTGCAGCCCATGAATTCCTTGTAGGAGCAGTGTCTAGGTTGTATTGGTGAGCTATTGGAGTACCACTTCCACTAGTTTAAGTGTTTCCGTTTCGGACTGCCTCGTCTGCTGCCAAGGTTGTAGCAATTCCTCGTGCAATCATGTTTTGCATTATGGTGGGGTCCATTTGGAATGTTGGGTTTACATTTTTTGCATTAGTAGTTTCTTCACTGTTTGGAGTTTCTACTGATGATTTAGTTACTTGTGGGACTTTCGTCAGGTTTCCTCAGGGAGTTGGCGGTGGATGAACTCGTGGTTCCTTTCGTAGAGGCATTGTCCTAAACGTTTAGAAAATACACACTTAATAGAATGAGATGTAATAGAATGAGATTGATTCCTTAGTATAATTTTTTCCTATAATCCCATTGATAGAATGACATGTAATAGAATGAGATGTATTTTAGTATAATTTTTTCCTATAATCCCATTGATTGCCATGTAATAGAATGAGATTAATTCCTTAAATCCTATCAATTTTCAAATGACAGGGGGAAGGTGATTGATTCGGAAATCCTCCAGATTTCCAAATGATAGAGAGGGAATTGAAATCCTTCCGATTTCAAATAATAGAGGTAATTGAAATATTTATCATCTTTGGAAGAGAGAAGTTTCGAGACTATTGAATAATGAACTGGGAACTTGTGGGTTTTTTCCTACGAAGGTAGTAGAGCTATCTGTTCTTTGGATTTAGGTGAACTAGGAAAATCTGAACGTTATCCTAGAATTTTAAGTAATTTTATGATTTAAAATGTATATGTAGTTTTGTGGTTGATATAAGGTTTTTAAAGTACTAAACTTCTGCAGCAAATCTTGAGAATATTCTTCAATCTCTAAAACTTTCAACCAGTGTAGTCTGTCAAACTCCTTGCTCAAGGTTGGTTGCGTACCGGCCCAACCATAAATAACATAGGCACATGTTCCAGGTTTATTTCTAGTATGGCTTTTGTACGGTACTAACCTTTAATTGAGGCGTCTTACCTAAAGAGTTGAGTTGGTAGTTTTAGTTAAATGGATGTTTAGAATTTTATTATGTGTTCTCATCGAGGGTCAGAGTATATACAAACTCTCATATATTATGGTTGGTGGGGTTTGTAGTATTTTTCATTTTTGTTTTGTACTTCCCAACTATTGAGCACAGACGAGGGCCAGGCGTCAAGCACCGGAGGATAGGATCATTTGGCAATTAAGCTGTTTTGAATCCAGGAATCCAGGTGACGCTCCAAACTAGATTCCCCATACCGTAATTAGTCGAGAAGTAGTGTTATTATAAATAATACTTTTATTAGAAACTAGTTTCTATAGTTGTATTCCTATTTCAAGGATACGAGTTCACTATAGCCAATTTAGCTCCGATACCAATCTGTCACACCCTCGGCCGAGGCAGTAGAACACGTCGGGCTGTGCGACTAAGTTCATGGATCTGTTGGAATAGTGTCTAAGGCTACAACTATATTTGGCAAGTATTTGACCCGGTTATGCATGGTCCTTTTGGGTTGCCTTCACCATAGCAACTTGACAGGATGATTTATAATTAGAGAAGGAATATTATTATTATATTATAAGTATAATATAAGGAATAATAATATTATTGTTTGATTGATATAAGTCATAAATTAATTAGGAATTAATTTGGTGACTTAAAGAGATTAATTAAACATAGGGGTATAAACTGTCAATTGTTTGATAGTTACACTTTGGGCTGTAAATCCTTTAAAGTTAAGGGGTGGACGAATTCTAGGGCTTAGGATAGCCATAAATTCGTCCAAGGGCTTATCTTGGAAGGGATTTGGATTGCTTTGAGTAATAGTTTTCCAGCTAGGGTTTTAGAGTGAAACTCTAGGAGCCTTACAAGTATAAATAGACCCCATGGGCAAGGGAAATCGGCACCTCTGCTAAAGCAAAGAAACCCTGGCCGATTTCATCCCCTCTCCTCTCTCACATATCATCCTCTTGCTAGTTGGTGTTTGTAAGCCATTAGAGGAGTGACATTTGTGACTCTAAATCTCTAAGAACAAGAAGATCAAACAAGTGTTTTGAGGTAAGCTTCTAACTCTAGTTTTGTATTGTTCTTATACTCAATTAGCCATTAGAAGTCTTGGATTCAATGTATGTTAAATTAGAGAAACCTAGATCCATGCATTAGGGTTTGCATGTGCACATAGGAATGTTCATATAGCCAAAAACCCATCAGTGGTATCAGAGCCTATTCTGGTTTCTATTGAATTGATACTTTGATTGCTTGTTTGTTGCTGAAAAAATTCATTTTTCTGTTCTTTGCCTGCTCTACTCGGCAAGTCCCATGGTGGTACTCGGCGAGTAGGCTCAACTCGGCGAGTCCATCTGGGTACTCGGCGAGTTCGAGCGTCAGAATGTGATAACTTCGGGATTTCTTGCTGTTTATCTTATGGAAACTTGCCTTTTTCATATTAGATCAACACTAATCCGATTTTTTGATATATATGACTATAATCTTGATCTAATTAAAGATATTTATCAATTAATAAAATATTTAATTTCCTTATATGATAATTAATTAATTATTTTATTTTAATTGGTAAATTGTTTTGCAGGAAATCATTAAATAAATCAAATATGGATAATTATGTAATTTTAGATTATTTGTTATTTGATCTTCTATGTTTTTAAAAGTTTAAAACTTGCCCTCAAGTTTTGAAATTTATATTTTGTGATTAAAAGTTTAATTTTAGGAAAATTTAAATTTCAAACCCTAGAATTTTACAAGTTTAAAATTCAACCCTATACTAATATAATATTATGAGACTAATATATATATATATATATATATATATATATATATATATATATATATATATATATATATATATATATATAATTAAAATGCTAGTCTTACCGTTAGTAGGCCTCATTCACGAAGCCGGTCTATAAGGTGGGTATAAGGTTGCTGCCTATAAAATGGCGCTTAATGGGTGAACACTCTCACCCACCGCTTGATTGATCGGTGGAGGGTCATTAGCCGAACGGGTAGGATAGGGCAACTCTCTCTCTCCTCATTAATAAGTATAATGAATCTATAAAGTAACTACATGTTTTCAAAAAATTTCCCAATCTTAGTTACTTTAGGAAAAGTGAATTGATGCAATCCCATGAAATTACACTTTGCACCCTTGCTAAGAAGTTAGTGGAGCGCGTGTGGTTTACCAACACACTAATTGGTTCTATGCAAAGGTGGCAAAGGGTAATTCATTATTTATCATAGTTCGATGGAGCGTGTGTGGTTTACTGGCACGTCGAATAGGTGATTGTTACAATGAAGGCACCATGTGAATTTGCATGGTAATTCACACCCACTTTGTGATCCTCGGTATCCCAGTCACAAACAAGAGGGGCATATCGAGATTTAAACATGCCATTGAAAAGTTTAAATGAATCTCATCTAAACCTAGGAATTTTCAATATATTTAGACTTAGAGTTAGGTTTTATGGTGGATAATTAGTGAATCGTCATTCACTTGCCTTCAAAATGTTTGCATGTTAGATTACGGTATCCCTTTTCTAAAGTGTAAATATTGTTGTTGGATCCTAGCCCTAATTTTCTTATTGGGTTATTATTAGGGATTCAAATTCTAATATATCTTTGTCCTTTCTATTTGTAGATGTCGAACGCAAACAATGTTGCTGCTAGTTCATTCACATTGATGAGCCTTTGTCAAAAGGTCACTTTCGATGGAACGAACTTTAGCGAATGGATAAGATACATTCGCACGATTGCTCGCTATGAGGACAAGGAGTATGTCCTCGATGAGAAGCTCGAGAAGATCAATCTAGAAATCACTACTCCGGCTGAAATCACCGCTTTTGAAACTCATGAGCGTGATGCAACGAAGGTACATTGCATCTTGATAGCCACCATGAACTCCGAATTCCAGAAGTCCTATGAGGACATGTACCCGTACGAGATGCACCAAGACTTGTTGGAGTGATACCACCAAAACGCGAGACAAGAGCGTTATGAGATTTTCACTAACATGATTTCCGCAAAGATGGGTCATGGAGAGTCTCTTACCGTGCACCTGCAAAAGATGCAAAGGTATGTCGACCGTATTCGCAAGTTGAATGTTGACTTTGGGGAAGACTTGGTGATCGACATGGTGCTTCACTCTTTGCCTCCAAGTTACAATCAATTTAGGATGACCTACCACATGAACAAAGAGGAGGTCACCCTAAGCAAGCTCCAAGGTCTCTTGAGGGTTGCTGAAAGCAACTTCAAGGACAAGTCTGTTGCACCAACTCCCAATCCACCGCATGCTCCTGTTTTGGCCATTGGGCAAGGAAAGGGAAAGAAGAGGAAGGCTTCGTCTAAGAACCATCGCAAGGTTAAGCCCCGAGATGGTGCCTCTTTTAGTGGGACCAAAGTTGATCCTGCCAAACCTTGTCCTAACCCTAAGGAGGCAGAGTGCCATCATTGCCATAAAATAGGGCATTGGAAGAGAAGCTGCCCAGAGTACCTGCAAGCCATCAAAGAAGGAAAGATCAAGCCGTCTTTCGCAGGTATATACACAATCAAATCTAACGATTCATCTCACGATATTTTTTGGGTTCTTGATACCGGTTGTGGTTACCACATTTGTTCTAATGTGCAGGAACTAAGAAGAAATAAAGACGTGGAGCATGTAAGAATAAATCTAGTCATGGGGAACAGAAGATCGTCGCCTGTGACCAAGATTGGAGTGTATTCTTTAGTGCTTAGGAATGGTTTAGTTTTAGATTTGAACAATTGTTGCTATTCGCCAGAAATGGCTAGAAACATCATTTCATTTCATGGTTTGTTTAGACAAGGTTTTAGATTTTCTTTTAATAATGAGAATGGTTCTATTTTGGCTTATCTAAATGGTGTCTTTTATTTTGAAGTTATACCATGTAATGGAATTTATGAAACCGTTATGATTGTAGATAACTTAGGAAATGATGTTTTATGCATGGATTCTTCCAATAGTATGGATAGAGCATCCTTGTGGCATTGTCGTCTTGGACATGTCAACAAGAAACGCATAGCCCAACTCCAAAAGGATGGAGTGTTGGAGTCATTCGACCTTAGGGAAAATGACACATGCGAGTCTTGTTTGCTTAGAAAGATGACTAAGTCACCTTTCACAAGTACGTGTGAAAGGGGTGAGGGTCTATTGGACTTAATACATACTGATGTATGTGGACCATTTAGATCAACCACGAAGGATGGGAACCGCTTCTATGTGACTTTTACCGATGACTATAGTAGATATGGGTATATCTACTTAATCAAGCAAAAGTCAGAAACTTTTGAAAAGTTCAAAGAGTTCAAGAATGAAGTGGAGAATCAATTGGGCAGGAAAATCAAGATGCTTCGATCCGATCGAGGAGGAGAGTACTTAAGTCTTGAATTCCATGATTATCTCAAGGAGTGTGGAATAGTTTCACAATTGACGCCACCTAGGACACCACAATTGAATGGTGTGGCAGAAAGGCGTAATCGAACCTTGTTGGACATGGTTCGCTCTATGATGAGTCGTGCTTCACTACCTATCTCTTTTTGGGGGTATGCCTTAGAGACTGCCGCCCATATCCTTAACCGAGTCCCTACTAAGAAGGTTGCCAAAACACCTCGCGAGATGTGGACAGGGAAAGCTCCCTCGTTGGCACATATCAAGGTTTGGGGTTGTGAGGCTTTCGTAAGACGAGATACTCACGACAAGCTCGAACCTTGTAGTGAGCGATGTATTTTCATCGGATACCCGCTGAAATCCTTTGGATATCTCTTCTATAGACCGAAGGACAATGTAGTCTTCGTTGCAAGGAGAGGAGTTTTCCGAGAGCGAGAACTCATAAGGCAAGGAGACAGTGGGAGGCAAATCGAGCTTGAAGAGATTCAAGAGTCGATAGATGAAGAAACCTCTACCGCTGGCACTCAACCCGAGGAGGAGACTCCGGTTGAGCCTATTGACCAGTCCTTACCTCTTAGACGTTCCGAAAGAGTTAGAGTTCAACCCCAGTTTTATGGATTTCATATTACTACCAAAGGGGACACGTATATTAGTGATGGTACACTAGTAAATCTAGATGAACCTAATAGCTTTAAGGAAACCATGGCAAGCCCGGAGTCTGCAAAATGGAAAGAGGGAATGGACAGCGAGATCCAGTCCATGTATGACAACCAAGTTTGGGATTTGGTTGATAATGTGCCCGGACGTAAGACCGTTGGGTGCAAATGGATCTTCAAAAAGAAGACCGACGTGGATGGAAATGTACACACATATAAGGCGCGATTGGTTGCGAAGGGCTTTACTCAAACTCCCGGAGTTGACTATGATGAGACCTTCTCACCAGTTGCGAAGATAAAATCTATTAGAGTGATGCTAGCTATTGTCGCATTTCATGATTATGAGATTTGGCAAATGGATGTCAAAACCGCTTTCCTTAATGGGAAGTTTGCTGAGGATGTTTACATGGCTCAGCCAGAGGGTTTTGTTGATCCGAAGCATCCGAATAGAGTGTGTAAGCTTAAGAAGTCCATTTATCGACTTAAGAAAGCATCTCGCAGATGGAATCTTTGCTTCGATGAGAAAGTCAAAGAGTTTGGATTTGTACAAAGCGAAGATGAATCATGTGTATATGTCAAAGCCAGTGGAAGCATAGTTAGCTTTCTCGTTTTGTATGTTGATGACATACTACTCATAGGAAACGACATCCCGACTTTTCAGGAGGTTAAGTCCTGGCTCGGGAAGTGCTTCGCTATGAAGGATCTCGGAGAAGCTTCCTATATTTTGGGAATAAGGATAGTAAGAGAGAGAAGTAAGAGACTAATAGGACTTAGTCAGAACACTTACTTAGATAAGGTACTAAAACGTTTTAGTATGGAAAACTCGAAGAAGGGAGAATTACCGATACAAAGTAAGGCCAAGTTGAGTAAGACTCAAAGTCTGAGTACCGAAGCTGAAATAGCAGAAATGAGCCGAGTACCATACGCTTCCGCAGTTGGCTCAATAAGGTATGCTATGACTTGTACTCGCCCTGATGTAGCCTTTTCTTTGAGCATGGTTAGCAGATATCAAGGGAATCCTGGCAGAGCTCATTGGATTGCGGTGAAGAATATCCGTAAGTATCTTCGGAGGACGAAGGAATGGTTTTTAGTCCTCGGAAGGAGTGATGACTTGAAGGTGCGAGGGTATAGTGACGCTAGCTTCCAAACCGACCGAGACAACTACCGTTCGCAGTCGGGCTGGGTCTTTACCCTTAATGGAGGAACAGTGACTTGGAAAAGTTCCAAGCAGGAAACCGTAGCTGATTCAACATGTGAATCAGAGTACATTGCAGCGAGCGAAGCGTCAAAGGAGGCAATATGGTTGAAGAACTTCATTGGTGATCTTGGAGTTGTACCCGCCATAAAGGAGCCCATGGAGATTTTCTGTGATAATGAAGGAGCGGTTGCCTTAACCAAGGAACCGAGAGATCATGGTAGATCTCGACATATCAACAGAAAATATCACTTTATTAGACATCGTAAAGAAGAAAGACAACTCGTAGTGAAGAGGATATCATCGGAAGATAACCCAGCAGATCCGCTTACGAAGGGACTGAGTAGGGTTAGGCACTTGCAGCATGCTAGGAGTATTGGGTTGAAGGATGATATTAGTATAGATTAGATGGTAGTAGAAACGTGTAATAGATAAATGTAATTAACATTTGACGATTAAATAAAAGAGTATTATTTATGAGTAATGTTACTGTCTTATGTTAATTGTTTAACTATTGTTTCATTTTGCATGTTTTGACTTCCAAAATAATTGAGTTTATTAAGAATAATCGAATTATTCGAATTTTCCACAAGTTCATATGTTGGAAGTAGATATGAATGAAGATTGTTATGAATTGGTGTGTAGATTGTCTAAATTGTATTAGACATAGCAAAGGGTTGCTGCAACGTTCATGAGTGCTTATGAACTAGTTTTGAGCATTGGAACAAACCCGCGCTTGCTGGAATCACCTTATGGAATATGATATAAAAGGGTGATCGCAAGACGATGATAGCATATAGTCTTAAAACCTAGATATATGGTTTGTTATTTGCTGATTGGTTGTACATTGATAATGTGAAAACGCATCAGTAACTTGGTGTTATAAAACACATTGTTGTGTATAGTTGATTAATGAATAAGTAAATGCATATAAGTCGAAGTTTATCTGTTACTTTTATCCTAAGAGGTTAAAATTGATATCTCGGCCGCTCGATGATTTGATTTGACTTATGTGTCGGGCCCGGTCAGAACTGAATTGATGTGTTCGATTAAGTTCTATGTCAAATGAATCGGGGATCGAGAAACCAAATGCTAGACAAATTATTCCATAGAATTGTCAGCATGATATCTAAACAGAGGACTGTACGATCCCTTATCTAAAGGACAAGATTGATTAGATCAGAGTTTGACAGCGTCTTTGAGAGCTACGATTGCAAATCGAATTGTACTTGTGCATATAGTTACTAGATTTATCCAAGTGGGAGACTGTTGGAATAGTGTCTAAGGCTACAACTATATGTGGCAAGTATTTGACTCGGTTATGCATGGTCCTTTTGGGTTGCCTTCACCATAGCAACTTGACAGGATGATTTATAATGAGAGAAGGAATATTATTATTATATTATAAGTATAATATAAGGAATAATAATATTATTGTTTGATTGATATAAGTCATAAATTAATTAGGAATTAATCTGGTGACTTAAAGAGATTAATTAAACATAGGGGTATAAACTGTCAATTGTTTGATAGTTACACGTTGGGCTGTAAATCCTTTAAAGTTAAGGGGTGGACGAATTCTATGGCTTAGGATAGCCATAAATTCGTCCAAGGGCTTATCTTGGAAGGGATTTGGATTGCTTTGAGTAATAGATATATAGCTAGGGTTTTAGGGTGAAACTCTAGGAGCCTTACAAGTATAAATAGACCCCATGGGCAAGGGAAATCGGCACCTCTGCTAAAGCAAAGAAACCCTGGCCGATTTCATCCCCTCTCCTCTCTCACATATCATCCTCTTGCTAGTTGGTGTTTGTAAGCCATTAGAGGAGTGACATTTGTGACTCTAAAGCTCCAAGAACAAGAAGATCAAACAAGTGTTTTGAGGTAAGCTTCTAACTCTGGTTTTGTATTGTTCTTATACTCAAATAGCCCTTAGAAGTCTTGGATTCAATGTATGTTCAATTAGAGAAACCTAGATCCAAGAATTAGGGTTTGCATGTGCACATAGGAATGTTCATATGGCCAAAAACCCATCAGGATCATAGGTAAACTGAATATATAACACAAGTATAACAATAAACAAAATAGCATTTGTATTCCATCGTTAAGTTTGAATACATGGTTCTTACAGATAATAATAGTACAGTAGTTGCCTTCAAACAGGTAAGCAGATAACAAAAAGTAGATAGCTAGGTCATCTGTAATCCATGACCAATCTTCTGTCTGAATGTTTGTCTAATGATCTCTTGAGAATACATGAAAGTTTTAGGGTCAACACAAAGGTTGGTGAGAGTCACATTTTTTTTGTAATAACGATACTTTTAATATGGTCGAAAAAGTGTTGCCTTTGTTGTAAGTAAAATCGTGTTTGGAAATGTTTTCTAAAGAATGGAATCTAAACTGTGGTTTCTAGATAATGAAATATAGTTAAAGTTTATAGTTACAAAGTTGTACGGATATATAGATATATGGATAAAGTTATCTGCCAAGGTTGTACTTAACAGCCGCAAATACGGATAAATGTATAAATGACATGTATATTTGATAAGCATAAATCTAAAAGTGTATGATACTTGTTTAAATAGTTGATAAATCTTAGGGTGGTGTACCCAAGCACACGTATGAGCCTAAGATACAAGTTTTATAACTTGTATAAATATATAAACCTATATATATATACATATATATATATATATATATATATATATATATATATATGTGTGTGTGTGTGTGTGTGTATGTGTGTGTATGATGTATGTTGAACTACCGAGTTGATAACCAACTATACAGTCATAACACTTTTGTAGTCAGAAAGTATATGTTATTTTTATTAATTGAATCATTTTAACGACTAAACATATATTGATATTGAGGTTTAAAACTAGTTTGTTTACTTATAACATATAAGCGTTTAAACAAATATTTTACAAACTAGTTATGTGTTTACACAAAATAATGATATTTTATGTGTATTTTGTATGATAAATATTACTTAGTACTCGTACTACCATGTACAGACGAGGGGAAGACATGAAACACCAGAGGGCAGGATCATTTGAGTAATTAAGCCGTTCCGAAATCCAACAACCCAAGCGGCCCTTCAAACCAGATTCCTTGTACCTTGTACCGTATGTAGTAGAGTAGTAAATAATACTTTTGTATGACTTATATTGTATAAAAACGATGATGTTGTTTCTATAAATAAAGCGCTTAGGCCCACACACACACACACACACACACACACATATATATATATATATATATATATATATATTATTACAAGTAGTATATGTATTCTAGCTTTTTATACATAAAAAGTCATAACACTTTGTAGTAGAAAGATATATCATTTTTATTGGTTGTAATATAATCATAACAACTATAATATATCTATATGACATATGATAACTAGATTATTTTCAAATAACTTGTTACTTGATGAAATAAAACTTTATAAACTTGACATGATTTGTAAGTCATAATAGGAAAATTAATCTAAAAAAACGATTTTTTCCTTGTTTTTAGAAATATTGTAGAAAAATCATCGGTAGTCAGAATTATGATCCATAAACTCTTAACCATTTGGATATGAGTCTACAGAATTATGATCCATAAACTCTTAACCATTCGGATATGAGTCTACTATGTTCTTGATTTTTTCCCTAGCATGATATGTATCCTAACTCGGGTGAAAATGGCCGTTTTCACAGACTGGTCTGAAATGCACTAAAATGATAAACAATTTTGCAAATATCATAATAAATTGTATTAAAATCGTATGAACGTGTGCGAGTTGTCCTTGGAATGGTATAGATCTTAACTACATGCATATTGTACATTTTTGCAAACCATAAAGTTTAAGAGGGGCGAAATAGGTCTTGAAGAGACTGTAATTTTGGTGTAAAAAGCTGATATATATATATATATATATATAGATATATATATATATATATATATATATATATATATATATATATATATATATATATATATATATATATATATATATATAGACACACACACTAAAATAAGATTTTATATCATCCAATTAGCAGTCATTTAGCATGTATTTTCCTCTAAAATATAAGATCTTTAAAAAAAGAGGTCGTAAGCACTCACTTTCGAAGCGTGCTTTCAAATAATGGAAGGAAGTTTGATTTTCGCAAATGAGAATTCCAAAAGATACCAGAACTTCAAATTAACTTTCCTTCTTTGTTACTCCATAAAAATTATAGATTATTTTTGGAAAATTTTGTTAAATTAGTAACTTAAAATGCCAAAAAATGTTTGGAGGTGGTGGTGGCTTGTAGTGTCCGGAAATGGCAGTGGAAGGTGATGACAAAACCTGTGACCACAGTGAACCTGGAAGCAAGAAGATTCATATTATAGGACTGTTTTTGACTTGTTATTGGCACAAAATCAGGGGCTTAGCTACTGGATATGTAAGGAGAATGTGTTAGCTTTCCAAAGGTGATTTCAGGTGGTCGAACGAGGCTGTGATGGTGGAGATATGGCGGTTTCCCGGAGAGATATCCAAAACCGGGATTTGGGAGGTTTGACAGAAGGAAAGAAAGAAAGAGAATGGAGGGGTTCTTCGGACTAATGGCTGATGATCGTGAGTGTGCTAGAGGTTCCTAAGCCTCTTATTTATACTACAATGGTGCACACTAAGGCAAGACAGACACCATGATCTTTCAAGTAAAGAACACTTAACATAGCTAATCAAAGTCCTTTGTGGTGGAGTGAAGGCTTCAAAAACATAGGAAACAAGGGAAACCAGCTACACATTTGGTTCTTATAAGCCTAGTTGATCCCAGATGTAACACCATAAATTTTCAAACCAACTTTTTTTTAAAACATATAAAACTCATATATTATATTTCATAAAACCATAAGTGTCTCAAATGTCAACATAAATCCACAAATGAAAGTCAAATCCCAGAATCCTCAACATAATCTCGAACAAGTGTGTCTAGAATCACGTCGGCACCTTCCCGCAATCCTAAGAAGTACCTGAAACACAAATCACACAACATGGTAAGCACGAAGCCTAGTGAGTTCCCCAAAATACTACATACAAAGATAATAAGCCTCTCATGGCTATAAATTGGCATGGACCCTCCGGTCTCATGCGTCTCGGTGTGGACCCTCCGGTCATGTGTCTTAGTAAGGGCCCTCTGGTCTCACAGCTCGGTTTAGACCCTCCGGTCCTGTCTCAGTGGAAACCCTCTAGCCCCATAATCTCAGTTTGGATCCTCCGGTCCTATCTTAGTAACACAGAATATAACATATATATCACACAGACAAAATTCACAATATCACATAACTCAAGTAAATACATAGGACCCTCCGGTCACACAAAGACTACCACTCTAGGTAAAGTATAGTGAGAAGACACACCTCGTAAGCTAGCAAGTAATATCCTCGTACACGAATCTTGTACTAGCCCCCACGTAACACGATAGGTAATAATCTCTAATTAACACTTAAATCACGAATCGAAATAAATTAGGTTATTGTCTCTCTCAAACTCTTGTAATGGGTAAAGGACCATTTTACCCCTCCATGGTTCCCATTCTCCCATCCTTGACCAAACCATAAAGTCAATCAGAAGTCAACACCCAAGTTACCTGACTTGCCGAGTGCATCTATGTGACTCGCCGAGCCCCCTTTATTCCTACAGAACATCGCAAAAACCCAACTCAACTCATCGAGTTGTCTCGTCAACTCGCCGAGTTACCCATGTCCAGACTTATCGGGGAAAAGCCCTAGCCGACTCGCCGAGTCCCTTAAGTCAGTTTCTCATTCAGACGTTTATAAGGCAGAAAGCAACCCCAAACTCTAGATCTAACCTCCCAAGGCTCGATGATCCCGTAAAGCCACAAGATTTATATCCATGCATGGCACATAGGGCTTGAAATGCCAATAACATGATCCATTAAGGGATTTTCACCCAAAAGCTCTATTATGGCTGAATAAAGTCGGGACCTTTGGACTCTAGGGACCTCACGAGGTTCAGATCTGAAGTCCAAATATCTAGATGATCTCGATACTCTCAAAGTCCCAATTTTTAGATGGAAAAAAAGCCCTAAACTTCATAAGCATGAGATCTAACCACCAAAATGAGAAAGGTGTGGACTTTTTACCTTTCACAGAACAATGGATGAAATACTAACAGATCTACTAGCCCCATATCATTCCTTGCTTGGAAATCCTTCCATTCTCTTCAAAAATGCACCAAAACACTCAAGGATTAGCTCTATAACTCTCTTAGCTCACTACCAACAATTAGGGTTTCTCTCAGGGATGTAGAGCAGCTTGTGAGGCGGAAATGAGGGCTTAAAGCCCCTTAAATAGGTCATAAACCCATGGCTTTAGATTTTTATCCCACAGCACCAACTCGGTGAGTTGGCAGACCGACTCGTCGAGTCAGCTCATTAACCCATGTGGCCAATCTCGACTCTACTCGACGAGTTGAGGCACCAACTCGTCGAGTTGCTCAATAGATCTCAAAAATAAATAATTAAATAATATACCTGAGAGCCCGGATGTTACAAATCTCCCCCGCTAGAATCAGACTTTACCCTCGAAGTCAAGCTCTGGAAATAGCTCTGGGTATTGCTCTCGCATCTTAGACTTCGACTCCCAAGTCAGCTCAGACCCCTTCCGATGTTGCCACTTGACCTGAACAAGCGGCACCTCATTGTTCCTCAGGACCATCACTTTCCGGTCCAAGATCACAATCGGCCCTTAAATATATTTCACGGCCAGAAAAGACCGATTTGTTTATGCTTTATAAAATCAGAGTACCTCCTTCAAAAAAATGTAATGGAATTTGTTCCCATAAAACACGATAAATAGGTTATCAAAGCATTTCCGAAGAAATGTATTTTTATTCATTTTCAAAACATTGGGATGTCATCGTCAATACAGAAATATAAGCATAAACAAAAGTTACATTTATTTACACTGGTGATATACATCTCCTTTAAATCTCTCAGTGTAAAGTAGCTTCGTATCGACACCTGTGATACAAATAAGCTTGAGTGGGTCAGGTTGGGAAACTTGGTGAGTACATAGGGTTTCTAACCCACAATAATATAATTATGATGTTTAAACATAAAACAATCAACACAATTACCCATCCCCATTATCTTCTTAAGGATTTACCCTAAGAATCAGCTATTCCTCGTTCCTTCATTCCTAAGGATCATCCTAAGGAAATGACACGAAGTCCATCGTTGCCAATGACACAGTTGTCAAGCACAGCTGCTAATATTATCACTTAGGCGCAGCTGCTAAAATTCTAACATTCTCTATGAGGCGCTTCTGCCGGTATTGTCCTTTAAACGCTACTGTCATGGTTATAATGCTCTCTATTAGGCGCAACTGCTGATACTATCCTTAGAGCGCGGCTGCTAGGATGTTTATCGTAGATCAAAAACATCTATAGGTTGTGGCGCAGCTGCCAGTGCTCATCTATAGGGTACTAGGTCCATTGCTGCCAATGTTCACCTATAGGGCACTAGGTCCATACTACTAATGTTCCTCTATTTCAGCTTTCATCCCTCATCATTTATCTACCCATGTTTTACCCAACGTATTTTGTAGATATAAAAATACATATATAGTTTAAATCATTTAAAATGTGTACATAAATCTTTCATCTAGCATAGACAACAAGTATTCAGACAATATGCACACATAGCTCATAATTTATATAAAATACTTTGTATCTATTTGTAAGATGAAAGGGACTATGCACTCACCTAATAAGGTGCTAGCTTGGTACTCAGATAGCGCTTCGTTTACTTAAAACAATTTTGTTCGACAAAACCTACTATCATTACCACTAGAGTTTAGTCTGATATTAACCGAGACTAATTAACAGTCTTGTTGTTATTACTATTATATAAGTGTTAACACAATACTCTTCACCCACTATGTACAGACAGGGGCCAGACATGAAACACTAGAGGGCAGGATTATTTTGGCATATAGCACTTCTGAATCCATCAACCAAAGCAGCCCTCCAAATCGGATTCCCCGTACTACGAGTGGTTAAAAAATATTACAAAGACACTTATATAATCCATAATAATAGCCCAAATAGTTATTATAAGTTCCTAATAACATTACTATAATTCAATAAAAGCTATATTAAAAAATAGCGTAGGCGTAGCTCACTTACAGCAGGTTTTTCTCGAAAACCGGGCTTCGCTTGGGGCAGCGTTTCCGAGCCGAAAGGCTCTTTTCCTCGGGGCTTCCTTTGGGTGCTAGGGGGTTTACCTAGGCTTAGGGGTGGTTAAAGGGGTAGTGAGGGAATGTAGAGAGAAATGGTGAGTAAATTGGTGAAGAGAAGAGGCTGCCCTCGCATGCCTTTTTTAGGACAGACCTCGGACGTATGCTGGGCGTTCGACCCTCGAACGCGGGGCGTAAAGCCTGTTTCGTACACACGTGTCGGCGCTTCGGTGGGCGACATGGCTCTACTTCAGACCGCATGCTTCTGAGAACGCGAGGCATATACGCAGGGCATACATCGGTACGCTGAGCGTCTGAAGGTACGTCGGGCGTACCCCTTGCATGCAATCTCGCAATTTCACACCCTGACTTCAAAAATTCACAACTCTCATAGACGAGCTCCATTTTTGACGTTCTTTATATCCACGCGTAGGCGGGACCGTACTCTAAAACTTTCGTTTAGAATCGGTCGCCTAATTTTGACGTTATTTTTAAAGTTATATTTTTAACGGGCCGGGACATGAATAGTCCGTTAAAAGATCATAACTTGTTCATCTGACTTCCGTTCTCATCTGTCTTTTTACCGTCACGCCACTGTTAATGAGATCTTCGATTCTCGTTTAGGTCGTGTCGGCCAAAAATCGTTCGAGCTAATATTCAAACTCCGGGCTGCATACCGCTAAGCCGAAACTTAGAAAAATCATAACTTCCTCATACGAAGTCAAATGTGGGCATTCTTTTTATATACACTCTCGGTTTAATGTATTCTATGACTTTCTTTCAGATCGCTAAGGTTAAAACTCGCTCTAACGTAAATTCACTATTTACGTCGCGTATTGTCGTGCCAATTCTGTCGCGAAACTTCGACAGGCCGTAACTTCTTCGTTATAACTTGTATTTCGGCGTTCTTTATATCTAATGAATCCTTGTGATTTATGTTACAACTTTTATTAAGATTATTCATTCTAAATCTTCTATCAAAAAGTCATTTTCATCATTTATTGTCTCTAAATTGACTAGCCCGGATCTACAGGCATTACAATTATCTTCCACTTAGGATGATTATGTCCCAGAATCATCAATGAAATAGGGCTTGTATAACGACTCTATACGTTATCTCTACATCCTAGGTAATAACCGTAACTTCTATGTTTCATTGAACGAGTATCTAACCTTTGGACTTCTTGACTACACGTAGTGCTCGATCTTGCACCCGCTCTCTATCTTATGTTAGACTCCAAATTATGACCTTCAAGTTACAATCTCGATCCTTATTGGAGACTCCTTCTTTTTCTTAACAAACTTGAGATAAGTTGTTTGATTTCCACAATAGACCAATGGGTCACGTTCTAATGACCTCTCATCGTACGTTCCAATGCTTAGACTTAGGTCTCTTAGAGTCAAATTCCAGAACAAACTATGCCTTCCTTCATGTTCTAATGTGATATAATCACAACTTACCATCTCTAGCTACAAGTTTCTTTAACAATTATCGTGATACTTCTACTGATCGCCTTGATTAGCTTTCATTTCAATCTTTTGGTTTTAAGTCAGATGTAACATCGAACTTAGTTCTCTGAACCACGTAATTTATTCGCCTTAGTCGGACTCAATTTGATATGACCACTAGGGTCAGAATAACAATCATCTTCTTAGTCATTACCGAAACAATGGTAACGACATACTTGGATAAAACGAGATCAATTACTAGCTTCTTGGTAACCTTGTGACTTTCCCTGATGCAAGTGCGAGTCCTGTGCTTTCGGTAGTATAGGCCTCTACTACCATTCACACCTACTCATACTCGTCCCAAGTATTGTCTCACATTTTTCCAAGTCATCATACAAGAAAATTCACACAACAACTTAACACATCAGATAGCAAAACGAAGGTTTTATATTATTCCTTGAAACAATTACATACGTGTTCAAGTTCACCCTAGACTATGCCTCTAATAGGCAACACCTCCTGATACTATCCACATGGCTACTTCATAACTTGATTTTTGGATATCAGTTCTCACTCCTGATTCCTTGCGTCGTCAGTAGCTTCGTCAAGGATCATCTGGAATGCTCTTGCCTTCGGCTTTGCCGGCACATTTGGCTTTGTAGCCCCTTCCCTCTTTGAGCAGTCTTGCATGAAGTGTCCTTCCTCATTACATCCATAACACACCCTTTTGTTGAATGTACACTCGTTGGCATAATGCCCATGCTTCTTACACTTGAAACAGGTCACCTCCTCACCGCATTTTCCAGAGTATTTCTTTTTGCACTTCTCGCACCATCTTGCTTTACTTCCTCCTCATCCAGAGTTCGAGAATTTTCTCTTCTCGTTGGACCTTGAAGATTATTTATATTTTCTCTTCTCGCCAACTTCGACCTTGTTGGCGGCTCTTCCATTGATCATATCTTCAACAGAATTGGCAGCCCAGATAGCTGCCTCCAGAGTAGGTGCCTGACGTACCGGCATCGCATACTCCCAAGGAAGCCCCTTGGCATACTTGTCAACTTTTTTCAGCTCGTCTGGGACAAGGAGCAAAGCAAACTCCATTTTGTCTGTGAATTTGTTGGTGTATTCATCGATGGACATGCTTCCTTTCTTCAAAGTTAGGAATTGATTCTCTAGCTCGAGCAGGTTTTGGGCTGAGCAATACATGCACCTGAATTGCACCAAAAACTCTGCCCATGTTAGTTTCAGGGGCTCATTGGGCCTTAGAGTCTTCCCTAGGGTGCTCCACTAGCACACGGTGCCTCCTTAGAACTGACGTACTGCAAATGTGGTCTGTAATTTGCCTCTGCATCTACACATCATGAAGACTTACTCCATCTTCGAGATCCAATCCATAACTCCGATCGGATCTTCCTTCCCAGTGAAAGTCGATGGCTTGCAAGTTAGGAAATATTTGTACTTGCACCCATTCCTCTCAACTCCCTCATCTTGGCTGTTTCTCCTAATCACCGGCGGATCAGCTTGACCAATGGTCCTGCTGTAGTTCGCCTCCTCAAACTGCCAGTCATTTAATTCAGGTTGTTTAATAGGCACCCTAAGTTCTTCTTGGTTCCATTGAAGTAAACGCCTTGTTTCCTCCATTTAACGATCCAATATCATATGGATCATCGCTTCTACTCCGGTCATTGTGATTGGCTCAGGAGCAGCTACAACAACGGGTATTTGCTCAATCACTGGTGGTTGATTCCTGTTCCCATTCACGTTCCCGATTCCACTTTGGTTTCTTTCCATTTCAATCTATTCACCAAATTAGACGTTCGGTGTGTAATGACGAGAATTAAGATAGGAGGGATTTTATTTATGATCAACGCATAAATCTCCTTATCACTCCGAAAAGTTATATGTCGGTTCTAATACCGTAATTAAACGTTTAGAAACCTGAACACATAAAGTTTCCAGATCCGGTCGACAACAGACCATAGATCCGATCAGAGATTTAGCATCATAAATCATTTAGCACATAAAAGCATTTTAGGCATTTTCCCTAAATTAGCTAGTGCTCGTGTCTATTTAGGTGTATTACCTAAATTTTATTAGACACACTCCTCACAATCATTGCTTAGCATTCTAAGTTTAAGTCTAGAAATAAATCCATATTCCTAGTTCGCTTAAACTAATGCTCTGATACCAACTATGACATCCCCCTTTTCACGGCCAGAAAAGACCGATTTTTTATGCTTTATAAAATCAGAGTACCTCTTTTTAATAAAAATGTTGCGGAATTTGTTCCTATAAAACACGATAAATAGGTTCTCAAAGCATTTCCGAAGAAATGTATTTTTATTCATTTTCAAAACATTGGGATGTCATCGTCAATACAGAAATATAAGCTTGAGTGAGTCAGGTTTGGAAACCTGGTGAGTACATAGGGTTTCCATCCCACAATAATATAATTATTATGTTTAAACATCAAACAATCAACCCAATTGCCCATCCCCATTATCTTCTTAAGGATTTACCCTAAGAATCAGCTATTCCTCGTTCCTTCATTCCTAAGGATCGTCCTAAGGAAATGACACGAAGTCCATCGTTCCCGATGACACAGTTGTCAAGCACAGCTGTTAATATTATCACTTAGGTGCAGCTGCTAGAAGTCTGACATTCTCTATGAGACGCTTCTGCCGGTATGGTCCTTTAGACGCTACTGTCATGGTTATAATGTTCTCTATTAGGCGCAACTGCCGATACTATCCTTAAAGTGCAGTTACTAGGATGTTTATCGTAGATCAAAAACATCTACATGTTGTGGCACAGCTGCCAGTGCTCATCTCTAGGGTACTAGGTCCATTGTTGCCAATGTTCACCTATAGGGCACTCGGTCCATACTACTAATGTTCCTCTATTTCAGCTTTCATCCATCATCATTCATCTACCCATGTTTTACCCAACGTATTTTGTAGATATAAAAATACATATACAACTTAAATCATTTAAAATGTGTATATAAATCTTTCATCCAGCATAGACAACAAGTATCCAGACAATATGCACACATAGCACATAATTTATATAAAATACTTTGTATCTATTTGTAAGATGAAAGGTACTATGAACTCACCTGATAAGGTGCTGGCTCGGTACTCGGACAACGCTTCGTTTACTTAAAACAATTTCCTTCGACAGAACCTAGTATCATTACCACTAGAGTTTAGTCTGATATTAACCGAGACTAATTAACAGTCTTGCTATTATTACTATTATATAAGTGTTAACACAATACTCTTCACCCATTATGTACAGACAGGGGCCAGACATGAAACACTGGAGGGCAGGATCATTTTGGCATATAGCACTTCTAAATCCAGCAACCCAAGCGGCCCTCCAAATTGGATTCCCTGTACCGCGAGTGGTTAAAAATTATATGACAACGACACTTATATAACCCATAATAATAGCGGAAATAATTATTATAAGGTCCTAATAACATTATTATAATTAAACAAAAGCTATATTAAGAAAAAAGCGTAGGCGTAGCTCACTTTCAGCGGGTTTTTCTCGAAAACCGAGCTTCGCTTGGGGCAGCGTTTCCGAGCTGAAAGACTCTTTTCCGCGGGGCTTCGGGAGCCTCGGGGCTTCCTTTGGGTGCTAGGGGGTTTACCTAGGCTTAGAGGTGGTTAAGGGGGTAGTGACAGAAAGTAGAGAGAGAAATTGTGAAGAGAAGAGGCTGCCCTCGCATGCCTTTTATAGGCCAGACCTAGGACGTACACTGGGCGTTCGGACCCTCGGACGCGGGGCGTATAGCCTGTTCTGTACACACGTGTCGCCGCTTCGGTGGGGCGACGTGGCTCTACTTTGGACAGAATGATTCTGAGAATGCTAGGCGTAAATCTACTCGTACGCAGGGCGTACTTCGGTACGCTGGGTGTACCCCTCACATGCAGTCTCGCAATTTCACACCCTGACTTCAAAAATACATAACTCTCGTATACGATCTCCTTTTTCGAATTTCTTTATAACCACGCATAGGCGGGACCGTACTCTACAGCTTTCGTTTAGACTCCGTCGGCTAATTTTGAGTTTATTTTTAAAGTTATATTTTTAACAGGCCGGGACAGGAATAGTATGTTAAAAATTCATAACTTCTTCATCCGACGTCCGTTTTCATCTGTCTTTTTACCCTTACACTACTATTAATGAGATCTTTGATTCTCGTTTAGGTCATGATGGCCAAAAATCGCTCAATCTAATATTCGAACTCCAGGCTACATACCGCTAAGCCGAAACTTAGAAAAATCATAACTTCCTCATATGAAGTCAAATTTGGGCGTTTTAAATAATCTTCTATCAAAAAGTCGTTTTCGTCACTTATTGTATCTAAATTGACTAACCCGGATCTACGGGCGTTATAGTTGTTGGTGCATTGGTGAGCCTGAAAGGCATCACCACAAACTCATAGTGCCCAAAACGAGTCCTGAAGGCCGTCTTCTGGATATCCTCTTCGCGAACACTCATATGATGATATCCAGATCACAAATCAATCTTGGAAATCCAAGATGTCCCCTGTAACTGATCTAATAAATCATCGTTCCTCGGTAGTGGATAAAGGATTTTGACCATCAACTTATTCAACTCCCGGTAATCAATGCACATCCGGTGTGAACCATCCTTTTTCTTGACAAAAAGGATCGGTGCTCCCCACGGCAAGCTACTCAGCCTGATAAAACCCTTCCCCAACAGCTACTGGAGTTGTGAGGATAACTCATGCATCTCCGATGACGCAAGGCAATAAGGTGCCTTGGCAATAGGCGCCGCTCCCGGAACCAAATCGATCTGGAACTCCACCTGCCTCTCGGGAGGCACACCCGGCAGCTACTCAGGAAAAACATCTGGAAACTCGCACACTATTAGAACCTCGGTAATAGAACTCGGTCTCCCTGTGACAACCCGAGTATCAATCACATATGCCAAAAATCCCATACAACCCAACTGTAGACTCTATGTCGCTCTAGCAGCATAATAGAAAGTTGATCCAGATCTAGTACCCTCACCATACACCGTAATCACTCCCCCACTAGGGTCTCGTATAGTCACTAAATGTCGCTCACAGTTGATCACGGCTCTAAATCGACTCAACCATTCCATGCGCACTATGACGCAAACATCACCCATAGCGATCAGTACTAGGTCTATCGGAAACTCGACACCAAAAATCTCTAGTACACATCCTCGGAATACATCAGTGGGAAAACCGCATGCTCGTCAGCTATGGAAACCCTCAGAGGTCGACTCAATGCCTCTCGTCTGATACTGATGTGACAACTAAAGGCTAATGACACGAAAGATCGACACGCACCTAAGTCAAATAACACTAGAATAGGTATAGAACTTACAAGAAAAGTACCTATGAACAACACAATATAAGCCCAATAAGTCTCAAAATAATAGAAGTAAGGGATACGTACCAGCCACAACATTTGGTGCTGCGCGGACCTCCTCCGTCGTTAGATGAAATTCTCTCCCACAAGCTCTCGGTACCTCGGCCTACACTGGCTGACCATCAGTAACACGTAAGGTAACAGGTGCAGATCCCTGTGCTTATCCCTGAACGAGCTGTGGGCACTTGGTCTTCCGATGGCCGATCTGGTTGTAGTTAAAGCAAACTACAAACCCCTTTGGGCAATCCTTCGCCATGTGCCCCTCTTTGCCACATTTATATCAAATCTCCACACGACATGACCCCTCGTGACTCTTTTCGCACTTGCCACAAGTGTGGCCCTTCTGGCCCCAAGCTCTGGTATCAGTGATCTTAGCTCGCTTCATCTCCAGCTGCGACTGTACTGGTCTTCGGTCCCTACCCCGTGACTCCTCCTCCTCCCTGGTCTGTAATTCTAGCTCAATTTGGTTGCGCCTGGAATTGGTCTGAAGCTCAGCCAATGTCCGGTATGTTGAGTTCGCCACGAACTATTGTATATCCCTCCTCAGTATGCTCAGATATCGGCTCATACGTGCCTGCTCAGTAGACACGTGCTCAGGGCAAAACAACACCCTCTCATTGAACACCCGTGTAATCTTAGTCACTGACTATGTCTTCTACTCGAGAGACAGAAACTTTTGGGCCAAACATTTCCTCTCCACTTGGGGAACATACTCTTCTCTAAACAACTTGGTGAACCTCTCCCAGGTCACACAGCATGATCTGCAGGGGTAAAATCAGTCATCACAAACTTCCACCAATCCTTCACTCCCAAGTGAAGCTTGTTCAAAGCGAGCCAGAGTCTCGGATGCTCTGGGCATCAACAAGTATAAAAGCATCCCACGATATCAGCGATCCATCTCATGGCCACAATCGGATCCTGTTTCCCATCGAACTCTGGTAGCTTCGTGTTGCTAAACTCCCAAAACAACAACGAGTCACCTCCCTGTGGCCTGGCAGCAGCGACTGCTGTAGTGGTTACAGTAGAAGCAGCCTCGGTAACAGCGGCGTGCCACTCATCAAACATCTCGATCAAAGTGGTCTTGATAGAACCAAACATCTCTGGAATCGCCTCTTGTATGGTTGCGGCCACCTCTTCGTGAATCATCCTACAAATGTCATCATCGCTAGTCCCACTGCTCCTTAGGGTGTGGCATGTACCCACCATGATGTCTCTGAAACACAACACAAAATCCTCAGAAACTCGCTCGATTATTCTCACACTCAATCACTCGCCCCTACTTGCTCTTTAGCATCCTAAAGATTCTTACTTGGGTTGCATATAGATCCAGCGCTTTCAGTAGTACGGTCCCAATACTACCTTCCACACCAACCTGTAGTCATCCCAAGTCCTCCTCCTAGGATTCTAACTCACAAGTGTTCTATCTCTCATAATTATCAGGCTACTCTATCAGTAGACTACTCATATGCTCATCTAGGTATCCCTCCCTAGATTATCTCTCAACTCAGAAGTCAACACATACTCAGAGCAATTAACAAATAACACTGATCAAAAGTATATCCTAGGCTAAGGCATCACAAATCAAGCAACTCTAGCCTTAGAATATGAAATACCTAGCCTACTCACTAGCATGAATTTCTAATATCTAATAAACATCTCGTAAATATCTCGGAAAGTAAACAGTTAAGGGTATTTTGGAAAACCATCATTCGGGCTCTGGCTGATTGTACACACTGCTCCTTTTTGTTCCCTCTTAAAATCTCTTACCCGGTTCAGAAAAATCATTTCTTTTGAAAATTTTCTAAAATCCTCGGTTTAAGTCCAGACATACCCGAAGGTGCATCTGAATCCCTCAAACCAAGGCTCTGATACCAACTTGTAACACGGTAAATTTTCAAACCAATTTTTTTTAAAACATATAACACTAATATATTATATTTCATAAAACCATAAGTGTCTCAAATGTCAATATATTTCCACAAATGAAAGTCAAATCCTAGAATCCTCAACATAATCTTGAACGAGTGTGTGTATAATCACATCGGCACCTTCCCACGGTCTTGATGTGACAACCGTCAAATTCCAATCAAGTTAAAGTCAAATAAAGTCAACAAGTCAAACTGATCGACTCAACTAACCCTTGTGTACTAGGGCTTATGTTAGGTAAATACTATACAACTCACTATTCTAATGAGAAGTCATAAATTGAAAAGTACGTACATCTAGATTTCCTTAACCTAAAACTATGGTAAGTAACGAACCAAACCGATAAAACAATGTTGCATACTCATCGAGAGTGTGTAAGATTCTTAAACATGGCTTAACGGGGTTTATGGACCTTGCATTGCGAAGTCGGACACTCACAAATGTCACACACGAAACCTATCTCAATCGTTTTCACTCTATCTCTCTCTATTTTGGAATCTCTCCCAAATCTCTCTCCATAAGTGAAATCTCTCCAAGAATTTAGAATCTCTCCCAAATCTCTCTTTGTATGACAAATCTCTCCAAGAATGTGAAATCTCTCCTAAATCTCTCTCCATAAGTGAAATCTCTCCAAGAATGTGGAATCTCTCCCAAATCTCTCTTTGTATGAGAAATCTCTCCAAGAATGTGAAATCTCTCCCAAATCTCTCCAAGCAGGAAACCGTAACTGATTCAACGTGTGAATCAGAGTACATTGCAGCGAGCGAAGCGTCAAAGGAGGCAATATGGTTGAAGAACTTCATTGATGATCTTGGTGTTGTACCCGCCATAAAGGAGCCCATGGAGATTTTATGTGATAATGAAGGAGTGGTTGCCTTAACCAAGGAACCGAGAGATCATGGTAGATCTCGACATATCGACAGAAAATATCACTTTATTAGACATCGTGTAGAAGAAGGACAACTCGTAGTGAAGAGAATATCATCGGAAGATAACCCAACAGATCCGCTTACGAAGGGACTGAGTAGGTTTAGGCACTTGCAGCATGCTAGGAGTATTGGGCTGAAGGATGATATTAGTATAGATTAGATGGTAGTAGAAACGTGTAATAGATAAATGTAATTAACATTTGACCATTAAATAAAAGAGTATTATTTATGAGTAATGTTACTGTCTTATTTTAATTGTTTAACTATTGTTTCATTTTGCATGTTTTGACTTCCAAAATAATTGAGTTTATTAAGAATAATCGAATTATTCGAATTTTCCACAATCATTCATATGTTGGAAGTAGATATGAATGAAGATTGTTATGAATTGGTGTGTAGATTGTCTAAATTGTATTAGACATAGCAAAGGGTTGCTGCAACGTTCATGAGTGCTTATGAACTAGTTTTGAGCATTGGAACAAACCCGCGCTTGCTGGAATAACCTTATGGAATATGATATAAAAGGGTGATCGCAAGATGATAATATCATATAGTCTTAAAACCTAGATATATGGTTTGTTATTTGCTGATTGGTTGTACATTGATGATGTGAAAACGCATCAGTAACTCGGTGTTATAAAACGCATTGTTGTGTATAGTTGATTAATGAATAAGTAAATGCATATAAGTCGAAGTTTATCTGTTACTTTTATCCTAAGAGGTTAAAAGCGATATCTCGGCCGCTCGATGATTTGATTTGACTTATGTGCCAGGCCCGGTCAAAACTGAATTGATGTGTTCGATTAAGTTCTATGTCAAATGAATCGGAGATCGAGAAACCAAATGCTAGACAAAATTGATTCCATAGAATTGTCAGCATGATATCTAAACAAGAGGACTATACGATCCCTTATCTAAAGGACAAGATTGATTAGATCAGAGTTTGAAAGCGTCTTTGAGAGCTACGATTGCAAATCGAATTGTACTTGTGCATATAGTTACTAGACTTATCCAAGTGGGAGACTGTTGGAATAGTGTCTAAGGCTACAACTATATTTGGCAAGTATTTGACCGGGTTGTGCATGGTCCTTTTAGGTTGCCTTCACCATAGCAACTTGACAGGATGATTTATAATGAGAGAAGGAATATTATTATTATATTATAAGTATAATATAAGGAATAATAATATTATTGTTTGATTGATATAAGTCATAAATTAATTAGGAATTAATTTGGTGACTTAAAGAGATTAATTAAACATAGGGGTATAAACTGTCAATTGTTTGATAGTTACACTTTGGGCTGTAAATCCTTTAAAGTTAAGGGGTGGACGAATTCTAGGGCTTAGGATAGCCATAAATTCGTCCAAGGGCTTATCTTGGAAGGGATTTGGATTGCTTTGAGTAATAGTTATCCAGCTAGGGTTTTAGAGTGAAACTCTAGGAGCCTTACAAGTATAAATAGACCCCATGGGCAAGGGAAATCCGCACCTCTGCTAAAGCAAAGAAACCCTGGCCGATTTCATCCCCTCTCCTCTCTCACATATCATCCTCTTGCTAGTTGGTGTTTGTAAGCCATTAGAGGAGTGACATTTGTGACTCTAAAGCTCCAAGAACAAGAAGATCAAACAAGTGTTTTGAAGTAAGCTTCTAACTCTGGTTTTGTATTGTTCTTATACTCAATTAGCCATTAGAAGTCTTGGATTCAATGTATGTTCAATTAGAGAAACCTAGATCCAAGCATTAGGGTTTGCATGTGCACATAGGAATGTTCATATGGCCAAAACCCATCAGTACCGTCAGTGGACGAATAGGAAAGCAGACATCACTACACACGTGGGCAAGTATCGGACTTGTGCCAATGTCAAGAGAGAATAAAGGAAGCCCTCGCATCTCCTACAACAACCAGTGATACCTGAAAGGAAGTGGGAGCGGCTAGCAGTGGGCTTCATAACCAAGCTACCCAAGGCAATGGACCATTTGGGTAACCGTCGACAGACTGGCCAAAGATGCACACTCCCTACTAATCAAAGAAACTGTCAGGATGGAGGAATCGACTAGAACGTACATCAAAAAAAATCATGCGACCACAGGGTCTATTAATATCTGTTATCTCTAACAGAGATAGTAGATTCATTTCGCGACCCTGGTAACCCTTACAAAGAACTAGGTTAGACTTGAGCATGGCCTACAAACAGCAAACCAACAGGCATAACAAAAGGGACTGTTCAAATCTTGGGCTACATGTTAATAGCTTGAGTGATTAACTTCGGTAAAACGTGGGTGAGCCCACTTACCACTTGGCGAAATCGAAATGAACGAGAGTCTTCACTTTGTAGCGGGGAGCATAAAGGCACACATAGAATACACTATCATTGCAAAACAATAACTCCTTTAAATTGACATAGCTCATGTAGCAACAAGAGATTCCAAGGTAGTCATTTAACATCAGGCGGAGTGGTCCCCGCCTTACCAATTTCTTGTACTACGAAAAGTTTTTCCCATCTTTTCTCCAAATTCATTAAGCCCCGGTCAAAGTGCTAATTTCGGGACGAAATTCCCTCTAACGGGGGAATGATGTGACAACCGTCAAATTCCAATCAAGTCAAAGTCAAAGTGAAAGTCAATAAGTCAAACCAATCAACTCAACTAACCCTTGTGCACTAGGGCTTATCTTAGGTAAATACTATACAACTCGCTATTCTAATGAGAAGTCATAAATTGAAAAGTACGTACATCTAGATTTCCTTAACCTAAAACTATGGTAAGTAACGAACCAAACCGATAAAACAATGTTGCATACTCATCGGGAGTGTGTAAGATCCTTAAACATGGCTTAACGGGGTTTACGGACCTTGCATTGCGAAGCCGAACACTCACAAATGTCACACATGAAACCTCTCTCAATCATTTTCACTCTATCTCTCTCTATTTTTGAATCTCTCCCAAATCTCTCTCCATAAGTGAAATCTCTCCAAGAATGTGGAAGCTCTCCCAAATCTCTCTTTGTATGAGAAATCTCTCCAAGAATGTGAAATCTCTCCCGAATCTCTCTCCATAAGTGAAATCTCTCCAAGAATGTGGAATCTCTCCCAAATCTCTCTTTGTATGAGAAATCTCTCCAAGAATGTGAAATCTCTCCCAAATCTCTCCAAGAAGGTGAAATCTCTCCCAAATCTCTCTCAAAACCTCTTTTGGATTTATTTTGATCATTTGGGGCATCCCGACACTTGACTTGGTGAAAAACCACTCGATACGGGGAGAATCCTTGGAAATTAGCGTCTTAGGGCCGAAGCCTCTCTATAGGCGCCAAAACCCTCTTGGAACCGAGGCCACATAAAACCGAGTCTGAGGCCCTTGAGTAGCCGCAGCCATCCAGCCGCAGCCACCGAGCCGAAGCACAGAGTCGCAGCCGTCAAGACCGCAGCCACGAAGCCGGAGCCACCGAACCCGGAACCAAGCCCCGCAGCGAGCTTCACCTCGGACCGCAGCCCTTTTTCCTTCGGATCCACTTCAGCAGCCTAACCCCCCCACTTCGGATCTAATGTTGTTAAGGCCGGAGTCACCCTCCTGACTTCGAATTTGCCATTTTTCACCCGGTTTTCGACCCCAACTCCGTTTTAAGCCCGTTTTTCATCATTTTAATGCAGGATTTTCTCCAAAAATCATATTTTAACAAATAAGACCCTAAATATTCATAATATAAGCATATTTTTATGAAAATATTTATTTAAGAATAAAATCCATTAAGGGAAATCATGAGGTGGAGTGTGAATCTTGCCATAATATTTGACACAAACAACCACCCCATACCCATTCCCATGACCAGCCATTGTACTCCCCACCATACCTGGTCATTCAAGGGTACTTTCCCACTTTTTTCTTCAGCAAATCAATATCCAAAGAGTTGGGAAAGTACTCCACTCACTCTTCATTTCTCTCATTTCTCTCATTTCCACCCAAGGAACAAACACCTTTTCTCTCAAAATTTCCCCCTCAAATTCGAGATTCAAGGCTGATCATCAAGTTTTCTTACACTCTTGGTAAGTATAATTCATTCCCCTTGTGTTAATTACACTTCCCTTTTACTCAAATCATTGATTCCTTACACAAACATCATCACATTCTTGTTAGATCTTCGAATCTTCAAGTGTTCTTGAGTTGAACACTTCTCTTCTTCAACACTCATCTACTGAAACCACTCAAGGTGAGTTCATACCCCTATCTTTTCATGTTTTTCTTAAGTTTTAAGGGGGGAATACAAGTTAGAACACCAAGAACACAACTAAACTCATTTAACAGCCTTCATCAGAAAAGTTCAACTCCATTCACGGACTTTTTTGGGCAACTTAAACATTTTAGTTTTCAAAACTGTTTTAGGTTCAAGTAGTTCCAGTTCTTAGCTTTAAAATGACTACTTGCACATCTCCACACGATTTTTCTACAATTTATGGTGATTTTTACAAAACAGCCTATCATTTCAAGAACAAATCCGGACCAGTCTGTGAATATGAACATTTTAACACAAGTTAAAGACTTCCAAAAATCATGATAAAAATTATGAATAAACTAGACACATTTTAGGAACTCTCAGAATTTACAGATTCAGTTTTTGACCTCGTATGAGTTTTCTATGATTTTTTTAAAACAACGCAGAAAGGTTAAAAACTAGTTAACAGCTTATAACTTTCATAACACTTTGTATTATGTTGAGCAAAGTGTATAACAATGAGTTCTAGATATTGAATGTGTTTCCTTGTTAGTTTATCATCATAAACTGAAATTTAGTCATTCATGATAAGATTCTTCATTCATTTAAATCACATATATTAAGCTATCATAAGCATAGTTTACGGATTCATAACACTAATGTGTTTTCATAAAAGAGTTCTTATACATTACAAATGTTTTGGATAAACTATAATAGGTATAGTTTATGTATCATTTACTTTTCAAACTTATTTATCAAAGGTTTTCAGTTTAGTTCACTTAAATCTGTTAATGAATAAATTTGTGAGTCATTCGCTTCGGGTTACTTCCAAAGTAACAAAGTCAAAAAGTCCTGTAAATTGTAACCAGAGTCTCTTGTAGGGAGAATGTGATAGTTGTGTATAGATCTATATTGGGTTTGACAAACCCACACCTGAGCTGCTTGCAACAGCTACACCGGCAGGTCTGTGGTGACAAGTGTCATTTAACGGTGACGCCTGAAGAACGTCGTGTTACGAGGCCGTCTATGTCAAGTATGGCTATGATAGCTCACATGTGATATTAACAAATCATAAGATTTACAGGTTCTAACTTTAAATTAGCGAGTTATGTCGATTTAGCTCACAGAAATTACCTTAAGTATGGAAAAATACTTGTTCGCTTTCATATCAAAAAGGGTTTTATGACAATTTAAAATCACTTTCTATCTCAATAAGTACGGATATTATTGTACACTTTCGGTCTTGGTATTTAAGACTACACGTCATTTATTACGGGATGTTTCCCTCAAAACAAAAAGGGTTTTATGCCGATTTAAAATCACGGTTATATCATTAAGTATGGAAAATACTTGTTCATTCTTGGTTCTGGGATTTAGGACCACATAACTTTATAAAGGAAAATATTGGATTTTTCTTGGTGACACACAACACATTACAAAGAACGGTTTCCAAACTCTTTATCTCAAAAACTTATGAACTCACCAACCTTTGTGTTGACACTTTTTCAAAACTACTTGTATTCTCAGGAATTTAGTGAAACAAGAAATCAACAGCGTTTTAAGGATGGGATGATAAGTCGTCAAACAGTTCATTTTGTCTTCATAATGTAATTGATTTGAATCATGTAAACATATACTTTGGTGTAACTTTTTCAACTATAATTATCATGGTTGTATTTACTTTGAACACTATTATACTCGTTGTTGTGATACTATACATGAAGTCCTCCACCCCCGGACGTTTCTGCCATCCTTGGTTTGGGGGTGTGACACTTGAGAAGTACCGAAAACACAATCATACAATACGGTAAGCACAAAGCTTAGTGAGTTCCCTAAAATACCACATACATAGATAACAAGCCTCTCATGGCTATAAATCAGCATGGAACCTCCGGTCTCATGCGTCTCGGTGTGGACCCTCCGGTCATGTGTCTCAATGAGGAACCTCCGGTCCTGTCTCAATGGAAACCCTCTGGTCCCACAATCCAGTTTGTACCCTCCGGTCCTATCTCAGTAACACATAATATAGCATATATATCACACAGACAAAATGCACACTATCACATAACTCAAGTAAGTACATAGAACCCTCCGGTCATAGAAAGACTACCACTCTAGGTAAAGTATAGTGAGAAGACTCACCTCGTAAGCTAACAAGTAATATCCTCGTACATGAATCTCGTTCTAGCCCCCGCTACAAGCTTCTTACTTTAACGAAGATTGCCATCGCTTTGACTATCTTTCACTTCAATCTTCTGGTTTAAGTCGGATGCTACATCAAACTTGGTTCTCTAAAACATGTAACATACTCATCTTAGTCGGATTCGATTAGATATGACCACTAGGGTCGAAATAACAATCATCTTCTTAGTCATTACCGAAACGATGGTAACGACATACTTGAATAAAACGAAATCAATTACTAGCTTCTTGGTAACGTTGTGACTTTCCCTGATCCAAGTGCAAGTCGTATGCTTCCGGTAGTATATGTCTCTACTACCATTCACACCTACTCATACTCATCCCAAGTATTGTCTCACAGTTTTCCAAGTTATTATCACAAAAACAATTTTAACACATACAAATGTGTTCAAACAATCATAAAACGTTCCCTAGACTCTACAAGGACTTCTTCCATGCATATCTCTAATAATCTATTCTGATTCAACTTGGTCGGTGGTGGAAACTGTGACATCCCCATTTTCACGGCCAGAAAAGACTGATTTTGTTCATGCTTTATAAAAGTTAGAGTACCTCTTTTAACAAAAATGTTGCGGAATTTGTTCCCAGTAAAACATGATAAATACGTTATCAAAGCATTTCCAAAGAAAAGTATTTTTATTCATTTTAAAACGTTTGTGATGTCATCATCAATACAGAAACATAAGCATAAACAGAACTTACATTCATTATCACTAGTGATTTATAACTCCTTAATCTCTCAGTGTAATGTGACTTCATATCAACACCTATTATATAAATAAACTGAGTGGGTTAGGATGGGAAACCTGGTGAGTACATAGGGTTTTCAACCCATAATAAATAAGTTTATTAACTTTATCAAACCAAACAAACCCGATTACCCGTTCCCGTTATCCTCACTTTACGTCCCTAAAACATCTAACACAAGGGACATAGTCTAAGGACTTTCATCGAAGTGACAACACATGCTTCGGGGGTTCCTCAGCAATTCATGTCAAATAAGGCAACCATGTGGGTGATGGAGTACTGTAGGTGAGCACACAGTTCAAATAAACACCTAGAAGTTGCGAGCCTGCTAGCGTTCCACTGGGCTGTCTAGAATAGTCCGTGGTCGTCATCTATACTCCGCTAGATGACTATACTCCGCTAGATGATTGGATCATCAATAACATCTATATCGACGCCTCTCATTATTTTATTTGGTCACACAACAACTATTACATCTACCCATGTTTTAACCAACACATTTTGTAGATATAAAATACATATACAGTTTAAATCATTTAAAACGTGTAATAAAATATTTCACCCAGCATAGACAGCAAATATTCAGACAATATGCACACATAGCACGTAATTTGTGACAACCCGAAATTTTATTCTGTCACTGTAACCCTTTGCCGCTAGTAAAAAAAAATTTATTAGTATCTTCGTTAACATTTGTGTTAGGCAAAAACAATAAATGTTTTACTTTATTTTATTAGTGTCGTAATGAAATAAATAAAAACATGTGAAATACCCTCCAATTTATTTGGAAAAAGTTTTTAATTACGACCATTTAATCAGGTAAAATTTTAAACTTCGTTTAACGTCGATATGGGGTGGATCCCCACCTGGCCACCAACTCAGACCCTATATAAGGGTTGGGTGGCCTCCATTTGAGGCTTTCCCCACTCCTAAAGCTTTCTCTCTTTACACACTCTCTCTCGAAGTTGGGTTTGTTCAAGAATCACCTCATTCAAGCTCCAAAATCGTAAGTAATACTCCCTAGCTTGTTTTTTAGCTTTGTATTCATACAAACCCGGGGTTTAATCACCCAAACACCTTAAAAACTCGAGTTTACGGTTTGGGAACACCTCCCAAAACCGTAAACACCCATAAGGGGGTTTTGAAGCCCCAAAATCCCTCCAAAACCCTTCTAATGCCCATCTTTGACTTAGAAACTTACATGCATGAAGTTAGAAACCCAAAATCGTGCCTTTAGGAGTGTAAACATGAGTTTACGGTCCATGAATATTCATGAACCGTAAACACCAAAACCGTAAACACCATAAATGGTGTTTTGGTATCCCTAACTCCTTCCTTAGCATGTTAAATGGACTAGAAACTTGTATGATTGAGCTTAGGATCACGAAACACGAAGGGAATAGTGTTCCAAAGGGTTTACGGCCATAAACCCTAGTGTTTAAGACCATAAACTCCCAAGGAGTGGTCCAAGGACCGCAAACTCCAAGGGAGTGCCCCTTTTGAACCCTAAACACCCCTCAAGCCTTGGAATTGACCTTAGAACCCTTCCTAGTGATACAAGAAACCTTAAGGCACACAAATACACTCCTCCCATGAGTTTACGGCCATAAACTCATGGGGGTATTGGTCCCTCAACCCCAAACTCACCTAAGGTGGGTATTTGAGGAGTAAACTCCATAGTGAGGTCATATGCTCCTTAGATGCAACCATTGGCACTCCTAGCACTTAAAACAAAGTGTTTTCATGCATTAGGGTGTAATTACTTACTTATTTAGTGATTAGATAACTAATTAGACACCATTACATGTCACTACATGTTTCATAGGATCCGTGGGAGTGTTCATATTCTCATTTGGCACCTACCACTCTACCCGGCAATTTCATCCGCTCAACTCACTGCAGGTGAGTTCATACCCCTTAATTAACCTTTTCAAATGTTTTTACATGTTTTAGGGGGGGGGGGGGGGAATACAAGTTAAATGCAACAAGTTTTAGAATCAAATCATATGTGATTCATAACTTACAACCAAAAAGGATTTTCTATACTTTTAGCTATTTGTCAATAAAACTGTTTTAAATAATTACCAAACGCATTTTCTAGGTTAAATTGTTGTTAAACTATTTTCAAACTGTGTTTAAACTACTTTTCTTTTAAACTATATCTACACCAATATATTTATATAAGTAAGACTTGAAGGACTTAGGACCGATAGCTCGCCTTATTTCCTGTTCTTGTTTGATTGTGGTCTTAGGGTATATTTTTATACGTCCGACTGTCGTTGATTTCTTAGTTATATATCATATATATTTGTGTTAGATATGAAAGTCTTCATCTTATTCAATACCTTTGTAAATCAAAGTCATGCAATCCCACACTTTATTTAACTATAATATGTATAGTTAAGACTACTGCTCGTTACCTCTATCACAATGATACTCACTATAAATACTACTATTACGAGTTAAGGCACGTTAAAGAGAACACTCTCTATACTATACTAAAAGTTACTATACTATAATACAAGAGAATACACTAATCCAGAACATGACACACTATCCCTCTATACGGCACTCTACTGCGCAAATACCATGTAACCAGAGCTTCCCGGAAGGAAAGCAACACTACATGTATAGATCTATACAGGACGGACGCTATTACATCCCGACTGTTAACTACAGTCCGAGCCGACCAGGCCCAGGGATGAAAAAACCTCGCTACACTACATATGACCGGGAAGGTCATCGAGCTCTCTATTATCACTCAGTTTGGTTACATTAGAGATTAACTCCATATCCAAATTAGCACACTAAGAATTAAAGTCCAAATTAACTTCCCGAAGTAAAATAAATATATTGAAGTTTGCAACACTACTACAGCCAGCCGGCAATACTTTTCCTCATTTACGTTACTGGAATGAAATTATTACCTTATTTTTATAACTGAAAGTTTCAATGAAAATACTTTTACACACTCGAAGGATTTAACTTACAAATGCTCGATTCTGGAAAATATAGGATTTTCTAGGGACTTCTACTATTCTCAAATATTAATTTCAGCTTTTATATTTCATAATTGTAAACACTTTTATACAAGTAATGACACTAAAATCTTATGAACTCACCAGCTTTATGTTGATACTCGTTTTCAAAATAAATTGTATTCTCAGGTCAAAAATAGACAGGTACTTGTGGAACTTTTGAGAAGATGGAGCGTATTCAAGACCCATCTTTTATTTTTGTTTACATTTTTGGTCTCTATCAAACTGTACAGAACACGTTTGTATTTACAATTACTATACTAATGCAATGGATGTTGTTGCTTGTTTTTACTATTATACAATTGTTATGATACTGTACATGACGTCCTCCACCCCAGAATGTATTCTGCCATTCTCGGTTTTGGGGTGTGACATAATTTATATTAAATACTTCATATCTATGTGTAAGATGAAAGGGACCATGCACTCATCTGGTAAGGTGGTGACTCGGTACTTGGACAGCACTTCGTTATCTCAAAACAATTTTCCTTTGACAAAAGCTAGTATCAATACCACTAGGGTTTAGTCTAATGTTTATCGTGACTAATTAATAGTCTAGCTATTATTACTATTATATAAGTGTTAAAAAAATACTTATATAACCCATAATAATAGCCCAAGTACTTATTATAAGTTTCTAATAATGTTACCATATTAAAACAAAAGCTATACTAAAGATAGGGTAGGTATAGCTCACTTACAGCGGGTTTCCTTGGAAACCAGGCTCTGCCGAAGCAGAGTTTCTGAGCCGGAGGCTCTTCTTTTCGGAGTCGTCAGGCGCTCTGGGGCTTCCGCCTCGTGCTAGGGGGATTCCCTAGGCTTTTCGGGGGGGTTTTAGGGCTTAGAGAGAGAGAGAGAGAGAGAGAGAAAGAGTATATATATATATATATATATATATATATATATATATATATATATATATATATATAGAGAGAGAGAGAGAGAGAGAGAGAAAGGAAGAAGTTGGAAGGTGTGAGGAATGAATGGAACCCTACACCTTTATTTATAGGCTTCCTGGAGCGTCAACACATCGTGGTGCCTCTCACCACGTCGTGGTGTTGCGTAGGCTCCAAGGTTTCGCCTGGTGCTGACACGTGGTGTCGCACACAGGGTGGAAATTAGCCGATTTTCAAAAATTCATAACTTTTGCATATGAGCTTCATTTTCGACGTTCTTTATATCCACGCGTAGTTAAAAACAAGATCTACAACTTTCATTTTGACTCTGTTGGCTAATTCTCGACCGATCTTAAATTTAACAGTAGGAGGAGATTAGACTGTTAAATGACCGCGAAAAATCTGTAACTTCTTCATACGGACTCTGTTTTTTGTCTGTCTTTTTACCATTGAGTTCCTATTAATGAGATCTTCAACTCTCATTTAGGTCGCGTAAGCCAAAAACCGCTCGAACTAAAATTCGAGTTTCAGGCCGTGCACTGCTAAGCCAAATCTTAGAAAAATCATAACTTCCTCATACGAAGTCAGATTCGGGCGTTCTTTTATGGGCACTCTCAGGTTAACACATTCTACGACTTTCATTTAGATCACTAAGGCTAAAATTCGCTCTATCATAAATTCACTATTTACGTCTTCCCGGTGTCGTGTCGGTTCTGTCGCGAAACTTCGATGGGTCATAACTTCTTCGTTATAACTCGGATTTCGGCGCTCTTTATTTGTACGGAACCCTTGAGGCATATTCTACAACTTGGTTAAGATTATTTATTCTAAATAATCTTTTGTCGAAAAGTCATTTTCGACCCCTATTATCTCTAAATTGACTAGCCCGGATCTACGGGCGTTACAGAAACCCCAAACGATAGGACAACTTCAGGAATTACACCAATCGTTCCTTCATCCCACCAATCGAAGGTGTAGTTCGGACATACCGTACTCCTCTAAACGTACTGTTTATTTTATCAGACATATTCTAAAGGCAAGATACCACTCTTACGATATCTTCTGATAGGTGTCATTCATTATCACAAGCCTTTTCATTTCCTCTATTTACTCAATTCTCTATGAGTCTTCACCATGATGTTATGTTCACGGAACCATGTGTTTAGTGCATCGAGACGAGAACATAGATAGAGAAGGTTTAGACGCGTAATCCTCCTTATTACTTTGAAAAGTTACATGCCAGTTCTAATATCGTAATTAAACATTTAGAAACCTGAACACAAAAATTTTCCAGATCCGGTCGGCAACAGACCATAGATCTGATCATATAACGCATATCATAAACCATTTAGCAAATAAAATCATGTTAGGCATTTTCCTAAATAAGCTAGTGCTTGTGTCTATTCTAGTGTACTACCAAAAATATATTAGACACACTTCTCACAATCATCGCTTAGCATTCTAAGTTTAAGTCTAGAAATAAATCCTTATTCCTAGTTCGCTTCAACTAATGCTCTGATACCAACTGTGACATCCCCATTTTGATGACCATAAAAGACTGATTTTGTTTATGCTTTATAAAAACAGAGTACTTGTTTTAATAAAAATGTTGCGAAATTTGTTCCCAGTAAAACATGATAAATACGTTATAAAAGCATTTCCGAATAAATGTATTTTTTATTCATTTTAAAACACTTGGGATGTCTTCGTAAACATAAGCATAAAGAGAACTTACATTCATTTTCACTACTGATTTATATCGCCTTAATCTCTCAGTGTATTGTAACTTCGTATCGACACCTGTGATACAAATAAGCTTGAGTGGGTCAGGTTGGGAAACCTGGTGAGTACATAGGGATTTCAATCCCACAATGTTATATCATATAATTTAGAACTCACAAAATATACAATTTCACCATATATATATATATATATATATATATATATATATATATATATATATATATATATATATATACATAAGCAACTCTTATCCCACCCCGTTAATCCTCACAACGAGACTATACATACTCTCGGACCTTAAATTTTTAACTCTTACTTAGTCCATACTCTCGGATCTAATCCATCCTCTTAGATCAATAATTATGTCCATTCCATACTCTCGGGTGAGGGACAAGTGTCTATGTGTAAATCCATACTCCCGGATTAATGACAAACAAGTATGTCCTGTGCATACTCACGGACTAAGGACAATTGACTATGTCTTAATCCATACTCCCGGATTAATGATATTTGACTGTGTCCAATCCATACTCTCGGACTAGGGACAATGATTATGTCTAATCCATGCTCCCGGATCAATGACATATACTAAAGTTCTATTTCTGAGTATAACTCACTCGTACTCGTAAGAAGATACTACCCAATATTCCTCATAATTAATTTAGGTTTATTCTTTATCCTAAATCATCATATATAATCATGTATGTTCTTTAACACGTATTTCAGGCAACACCAAATAACTCACACATAAACATATATTTAATACTTCAATCAATACTTGTATTAAAATCATGTTCATGAAAGGGACTATGCACTCACCTGTAACGGTGGTGACTCTAAACTCGGACAACACTTCGTTTACTTTAAAACAATTTCATCGACAAAACCTAGTATCAATATCACTAGGGTTTAGTCTAACGTTAACCGCGACTAATTAATAGTCTAGTTATTATTACTATTACATAAGCATTAGACAATAATTTTCACCCACTATGTACAGACAGGGGCCAGACATGGAACACCGGAGGGCAGGATCATTTTGGCATATACTACTTCTGAATCCAGCAACCCAAGCGGCCCTCCAAACCAGATTTCCTGTACTGCGAGTGGTTAAAAAGACATTATAACGACATTTATATAACCCATAATGATAGTGCAAATAATTATTCTAAGGTCCTAATAATATTACTATAATTAAATAAAGCTATATTAAAAATAGCATAGCGCGTAGCTCACTTACAGCAGGTTTTTATTAAAAACCGGGCTTCGCTTGGAGCCGTCGGGCACTCCAAGGCTTCCTTCTTGTGCTAAGGAGGTTCCCTAGACTTGGGAGGGGTTTAGGGAGGCTAGAGAGAAGTTAGAGAGAGAAAGAAAGGCTTATGGTGTGAAGAAAATATGAAGGATTCATCCCTTATTTATAGGAGTTTTATAGTAAAGTAGCCCCTAAGTTTCATCCATATCTTCCGAGTACGAGCTTCATTTTCTACGTTCTTTATATCCACACATTGGTATTTATGTGTACCACAACTTTCATTAATCCCCGTTGGCTAACTCTTCTTTTATCTCAGATTTACAAAAACTGTATCGTATTTATCGCGCTCGAAGAATAGCAACTAAGCTTTGTCCATATTTTTCATATACGAGCTCCGTTTTTGACGTTTTTTATATCCACACATTGGTAAAAATAGGATCTGCAACTTTCCTTTTGACTCTGTCGGCTAATTCTCGACCAATTTTAAATTTAAACAGTATGAGGTGATTACACTATTAAATGTCCGCGTAAAATTCATAACTTTTACATACTGACTCTGTTTCATCTGTCTTTTTGTCGTTGAGTTCCTATTAGTGAGATCTTCAATTCTCATTTAGGTCGCATTAGTCAAAAACTGCTCGATCTAAAATTCAAGTTTTGGGTCGTGCACTGTTATGCCAAATCTTAGAAAAATCATAACTTCCCCATATGAAGTCAGATTTGGGAGTTCTTTTTATGTATGCTCTTGGTTTAATGTATAATATGCCTTTTGTTTAGATTGCTATGGCTAAAAAGTCTTCTATCGTAAATTCACTATTTACGTCGCGTTGTGTCGTGCCGATTTTGCCGAAAAACTTCGACGGGCCATAACTTCTTTGTTATAACTCGGATTTCGGCGTTCTTTATATGTACGGAACCCTTGTAACATATACGATAACTTAGTTAAGATTAATCCTTCTAAATAATCTTCCATAAAAAACTCATTTTTGATGTTTATTGTCTCTAAATTGACTAGCCCGGATCTACGGGCGTTACAGAAAGCAACCCCAAAGTCTAGATCTAACCTCCCAAGGCTCGATTATCCCGTAAAGCCACAATCTTTACGTCCATGCATGAAACTTAGTGCTTGAAATGCCAATAACATGACCCATTAAGGGGTTTTCATTCAAAAGCTCTATTATGGCTGAATAAAGCATGGACCTTTGGACTCTAAGGACCTCACAAGGTCCAGATCTGAAGTCCAAATCTCTAGATGAACTCAATACACTCAAAGTCCCAAGTCCAAATCTCTAGATGAACTCAATACACTTAAAGTCCCAATTTTTAGATGGAAAAAATCCTTACCATAAGCATGAGATCTAACAACCGTAATGAGAAAGGTGTGAACTTTTTACCTTTCACATTATACTAACAATTTAAAAACTTATTTTTTTGATGAATTTTGGAAGCTGAAAATTATGTTATAGTTTATTATATTTATATAATTAATATATGTAAATATATGTGTAATTTATTAACGGGGTCCCCATGGGGGTTTCAGGATGGGATTACCTATCCCCGCCCCCGCTCCCGAAATTAAAACGGGGATTAACTTTGCCCCCGCCCCCAATTTTTTAAAAAAAATTTCTCTCAAACAGGATGGGGACCCCATAGGAACGGGGTTCCACGGGACTTTTTGACATCCCTAAATTGTTTATAGAAAAAATGCAAATCATAGGGCCTATTTTTATAGTTTTGTCAAAAAAAAAATATTAAAAAGATAAGATTATCTTTTCATATATGTAGGACCACAAGTAAATATAAACCATTGGGACCAAGCCAAATCAAAGTCCAATACTAAAACCAAAGTTGGAAATTTGGGCAAACCAGACGGACGAAATGTATAATTTATGCTTTAAGTTTAATATAACGAAGACAATTCGCAGACAAAAACACCGCTGCCACACAAACCACTAAACATTCGTGAGGTTCATTCGCTATTCCCCTTTGCCACGCATCTGACCGTAGCTCTTTAGCACATCGGATTTCATTTGATCGGGTAACATCACTAAGGTTAGTTTAGATGATTTGGTTATCTGTATATGTTTCATGAAATGCATTTTGAAATTTGAACTGTTTACTAATTTGAGTTTCATTTGTTGTGATAAGTATTCATGTTACTTGAAATGTTTCTATTCTGTAATTATTTGGTCTTTTATGTTTTGTTGATTATATATGATGTCTTATGATAGTTGGATAATTGATATAGCGTTTCTTTCAAGTGTTTGGATTATCCAGGGTTTGTTTAAATTTGGTATTTTTACACCTGATTACAAGAAGCATCAACACATGAAAAAGCATTAGGGTAAGGAGAGATACATAAAGGAATTTTTTTACCATGTAGCTGATCTACCATTTCTTTGTTAAGAGCATTCATCTTTGTAGAACTGCTAATTAGTTTTTATGCGTTGTAGATATTTTTTGTTTGTTTTCACTTGCGGATCCCATTCATTTTTGTGCTTGTTTTCTCTTATTCTGTTTACAAGTGTTCTAAGATTATGTGCAATTTGCATTTTACCAAGAATGTTTATTTTGTCTTTTGCAAGTGTAGGAATGAGTACAACAAGGAGAGTAACTAGAAACCAGATTGAAGATGATGCATCTAGCAGTAAGACTATGATGACTGATGATGTGGGACCTTGGTCATACCTCAACCATGATGTGCTTTTATTAGTTATGATGCAACTGGGAGCATCGATTTTATTGCATTGAGTGGAGTCTGTAAGTCATGGAGATCAGTATTAGTCACTTACAAGAAAACGTTTATGGCATCCAAACCACCAATGTTGATGGATATCTCTCTCCGTTGTAATAATAATAAGGATAGGAAATGCCACCTAGAGGACTCTGAAGGAAGAGTGTACAAAACCACACTAACGCATTCTGCTGGAATGTATTATATGGATTAACTTGTGGTTACTTGATCTTGTTCAGGATGAAAACCAATAAGGACTTCTGGCTTGTGAATCTTATCACTAGACATGAACTTAATTTCCCTCCTGCCCCATGGATGCCTGATTATGTATCAGACGTTACTTCTGTCCTTGTCTTTTCACCTTCAATCTCTAAACTGGTGTTTGTTGTGTTAGCCGAGAATCAAATATGGTTTTCTATAGAGGATGAGGGAACATGGAATTGTGTTTCCTCCACTTTCGACCTCAAATTTTGTAGGGATTTACATGTTTTTAAGGGGAAGATATATACTGTAGACACAAATAATTTTAATTTATGTGAATTCACAATCAATCCTGAGCCCAAAGTGACTTTACTCGAAACCAAGATTCTTGTGGATGATCCGCACCTATTTTTCCCGCAGCTTGTAAGTTGCTGTGAAAACCTTTATGTGATGCGAAGCTCAGCTTACGGATATGTATTCAATGTTTATAAACTAGACTTTGGTGAAATGGAATGGGTGCCTTTTCAAGATACAGGAGAGAAACATGGTTTCTTTATAAGTGAAGAGGCTCATGGTGCTGCTGTTAAACCAGAGTTGTGGGCTGACCCTTGGTCACAATACCCAAGATGTGATGTTGATAATGGAGGTGGACATGGTGGATTGTTTCTTTCATACGAGGGGTGGTATTTCCCGCATGAATCTGTGAATGTTAATCTTTTAGATGAGTCATGACTTGTTACCACTCTTGGGATTTTGCAATTTATGTTCTCGTTATCAAGCTGATAACCATCATTTATATATCTCCCTTTTATGTGATTTGGTGTCCCTTGCTTTGAAATGTGTATGTAATGCATCTGTTTTATTCATATAAAATATTTGGTTTTATCTTTTAGGTTATTTATTATTGAGATGATGGTGAATGCCACCATGCCATTCACCATCATTTATATCTATCTCCCTTTTCTGATACCAACTGAAAATCCCGGAGATTATTAATATATCATGGTGAATGCCACCATGGCTCTACACTAGAATTTCTGTCATTGTAGTTCAGTTATAGCTTATTAGTGTCTGAAGTAGGCTGAACAACTCTATTTTGTGGCAAGGGGTTTCATTGCATGGAGTTAGATTGGTTTAACTGATTATCTTTTAGTGATTTTTGGTGATGGACACTGTAATTTTAGTATCAACCAAGCATTTTGGTGTTTCTGTAATTCATGATCGCTGAAATGGGTTTATATGGTGATCTAATACAAGTAAGGTGATGTGGGGTGCACATATATAACAAAGTTTTATCCCAACCATGATGAATAGTGGTGTCAAGGTATAGAGCCCCTTACAGTGAACAACACCCTAAAACATAAAGATATTTCAGATAAAAGTGTAGTGAAAAAACACCTTCAAAAGTAGCACCTCAAAATAAAGAGGATGGATGTGGCTTAAGATGACTTCTAACTTTCAAAAACCTTTGTTTTTGCATCCTAATCCAGTTTTCAAGATAGTATAAGTAAAAATACTCACAATATGCCACCTTTTGGAACTACTAAGAGTTTGAACAATCTAAAGCAAACCTGATACTTTGCTTGTTTTTGTGCTTTTTATTTTAACTGTCTACTATTGGTCATATGATTATCCAGATGAATTATTTATGGACACCCAAGTAGATGTACCAAGGGGAAATAGATTTAAAGAAAAGTGTCCAGATAATCCTGTAGTAATCCAAGTAAATTTTGATCTTCAACACACTTCTTGCTATACCCATATTTCCAACACACCATCATCCAAATATTTGTTCCACTGCTGCCTCTACATTCTATTTTAGCGGCTACCTTCTGGCACATCTCCATGAGGATAACAAGAGATGGGTGTGGGGTTTTGTTGGACCTCATATTTTGAATTTTACAATTAAATGTAATGAAATGAACGTGAAAAGTAAAATTTGAGTGATATTGTGTGGAGATGATAAATGTCACCGGCAAAAAAAGGATGGCTAATGAGTTTAAAACCATTAGATTTTGTAGATAAATTTTTAAAAAGTAAAATATATGTTTCGGTCCATAACTTCATAGTTACGGGTGTGTTTGGGATTATTTATTTAAAAACTATGATTTTTTTTTTCCGGTAAGAAGGTTTAGGTACAAAAGCATTGAAAAAAGAGTGTTATGGCCGTATGCCATATCAAATTGACATGTAAAATAGCACAACTTAAATGTATCCGGCCTTAACTAGTATTAAACGAGTAAATTTATGAATTCGTTCATGTGGTTTGATTAAAATTACATGTTTGGTCCATAACTTTTATTTTCCACTCGGATCATCCCTGTGGTATTATTTTATTGCGATTTTAGTCCCTTTCAGACTCAAAAAGACTATTATACCCTTCTTATTCTTTTTAGCTTTTGTTTTATTGTTTTTTTTTTTAACTCATAAAATTTTTTGGTTTTTGATTTTGTTATATAAAAACTGATAAGATTTCAATTGTTCCCATACCTTTACCCGATCCCCTTTCAAATAGAGACTCTTGTTGGCCTCCTCGCTACTCTCTACCGCCGGAGCTACTCCCAGAGTCGGTGACTCGCCGTTACATGAAAGTTTTGACTCTGAGTCTCCTTCCTTCTATTCTTAAACCTATTCCTCTTTATCCATTTAGTCTGCTCACCGTCGAACTTATAATCCAAGCCCTAGATTTCCTTTTTCTTCTTCATCACTCGCACCATCACATGGACAATCAAAGTCCAAGCCCTAAATCGCCACTTCCATCATCAGAAGATTCAATCGGCAATCCCATCACCGAAGACTTAATGTCCGCCATCTAAAGAGTTAAAGTCCAAATGTTTCTTATTTATGTAAATTCGACAACTTAATCAGACTCTTATAATGATTTAACTTGCTCTTCCCATACACAAACAATTTATGGGCTTCTGGTTTGATTTCACGAAGAGTCAAAGTTAATTTTAGGATTTGTGTGTGAAGACGGGTTACAAATTGGGTTTATAGCATAAAAGCCACTATTATACACTCTCGTTTTTATTTAACCCCAATATTTTTTTATTTCTAGTTTGCACCGTTAAAGAAATGGCATTCCATTTAATTACTCTTACCCGGTTACAACAACTTTACACCACCCCCTTTCAAATAGAGACTCCCATTGGCCTCCTCCCTACTCTCTATCGCCGGAGCTACTCCCGGAGTTGGTGACTCACCGTTACATGAAAGCTTTGACTCTGAGTCTCGTTCCTTCAAAAAGAAAAAAAGAAAGAACAAGTTCTAACCGAACTTCCTTTGATAGTCGATAAGCTTGACTTATAGCGACTTCCATAGAATTGGGTCGGCTGCCTGGAATCAAAAGACTTTCGAACCCATTGAAGATCCTTGTGGCTCAATTCTTAAACATATCCCCCCTTATCCATTTAGTTCGCTCACCGTCGAACTTATAGTTCAAGCCCTAGAGTCGATTGGAAATCCTATCACATGGATAATCAAAGTCCAAAGCCTAAATCGCCACCTCCATTACCAGAAGAGTCGATTGGAAATCCTATCACTAAAGAGTTAATGTCCGCTATCAAAAGAGTCAAAGTACAAACATTTCTCATTTCTGTAAATCCGGAAACATCATTAGACTCTTACTATGATTAAACATACTCTTCCCATACATAAACAATTTTTGGACTTCTGGTTGATTTCACGAAGAGTCAAAGTTGATTTTAGTATTTGTGTTTGAAGACGATCTATAAATTGGGTTTATACTATAATAGCCATTATTTATACACTCTTGTTTTGGTTTAACCCCAATATTTTTTTGTTACTAATTGTCCACCGTTAAAGAAATGTCATTCCATTTAATTACCCTTACCCAATTACCAACTAATAATCTAGTCCTTGTTGGTTGCCCCTTTCCACTCAAGTACAAATTCTTCGGAACATGCATACTAGACACCACCTTTATCAAGATGATTGTATAACCTCTCATGGTTATACAATTACATCAAAAGAGGGTTTTCTAGGGTTTTCAAGGGCTTACAACACGATTATTGAAGTGAAGTCACGTGATGACATAATCATTACTGAGAAGGAACAGTAAAGAAACAAAGATGAAAAAGAAGACAAAGATCAAATGCAAATGTGATGAAGAGTCTGGTGATGATTTTCTTTACTTAGGATTGTTGGATGTTGATCCAAATAACTTCAATCCTAAATCTACCTGGTATTAAGACCCTTTTATTAACATTTTATATGATGAAAAAAATGTTAAATAATAATCAATTTCAATGGGACGATGAAGCTGATGTTGAAGATGTATAATAGGAAAAACATGAGCAAGAACATCTTGAAGATGAAAATGAGCTGGAAGTGGGTGTCGAGATTCAAGGTGCATGATCCTACTGTCAATTGAAACAAAATTAAGCCAACTGTTGGTGAGTTATATATGTCTCATGCTCATTTAAGGTTTGCACTAACTAACTACATTGTAGCTAATAAATACCAACTTTGGTTCATGAAGAGTGATAAAAGCAAAGTTATTTCTAGGTGTGGGAGGAAAAATGCAAAAAAAAAAAAACCCATGTTCTTTTAAGTTCCATGCTTCATGGAAGTACAATGAACGTACTTTTAAGATAAAATCTCTGATTGCAACACATGTTTGTGTAAGGAATTATAATTTTGGACATAAGGTTGTTGTGTCACACCCCAAAACCGAGAACGGCGGAATACGTTCTGGGGTGGAGGACTTCATGTACAATATCATTACAATTGCATAATAGTAAAAACAAAAATCAACAACCATTCCATTAATATAGTCATTATAATTACAAATGTGTTTTGTAAAGTTTAATAGACACCAAAAGTATAACAAAAATAAAAGATGGGTCTTGTATATGCTCCATCTTCTCAAAAGCTGCACCAGTACCTGTCTATCTTTGACCTGAGGATACAAGTTATTTTGAAAACGAGTATCAGCATAAAGCTGGTGAGTTCATAAGAATTTAGTGACGTTGTTTGTACTAAAATATTCACAAACATTGTAATATAAAACTGAAACTTTTGTATATGAGTAATAGAAATCCCTAGGAAATCCGATATTTCCTATAATGTACATCTATAAGTTAAATCCTTTGAATGTATAAAAGCAATTCCATACAACTTTCAGTTATAAAAATAAAGTGAGTAGACGTTAAGTCTGCTGATAGTAGTAGTGTTATAAGCTTCAATTAGCCGTAGATACTTATTTACTTCGGGATGTTAGTTAGACTTTAAGTCTTAGTGTATTAATTTGGATATGTATGTAATTCCTCATGTAACCAACTAATGATAATAGAGAGCCCGATGACCTTCCCGGTTATACGTAGTGTAGCGATGTAGTGCCATCCCTAGGCCTAGTGGGCTTGGACTGAAATTAACAATCGGGATGTAATAGCATAGGTCCAGTATATATCTATACGTGTAGTGTTCCTTTCCTTCCGGGAAGCCCTGGTTACATGGTGTAAGCGCTGTAGAGTGCCTTATAATGAGACAGTGTGTTATACTCTGGATTAGTGTATTCTCTTGTGTTATAGTATAGTAGACTTTTAGTATAGTTCATAGAGTGTTCTCTTATACGTGTATTTACTTGTAATGCTAACAGTTATAGTGAGTATAGTAGTAGTAGGGGTAACGAGCGGTAGTCTTAACTATACCTATTATAGTTAACTAGAGTGTATGATTTTATGCCTTTGAATAACAAAGGTATTGTATAAGATGAATACTTTCATATCTAACCCAAATATATATGATATATAACTAAGAAATCAACGACAGTCGGACAGACAACAAATACCCTAAGACCACATCAAACAAGAACAGGAAATAAGGCGAGCTATCGGTGCTAAGTCCTTCAAGTCTTACTTATATAAATATATTAATGTAGATATATTTTAAAAGAAAAGTGGTTTAACACAGTTTTGAAAATAGTTTATCAACAATTTAAATCTTAAAAATTCATTTGATAATTAATAAAAACAGTTTTATTGGTAAGTAGCTAATAGTGTAGAGAAATCCCTTTTTTGATGGTAAATTGTGAATAACATATGATTTGATAATAAAACTTGTAGTGTTATACTTGTATCCCCCCTCCCTAAAACATGTAAAAACATTTAAAAAGGTTCATTAAGGGGTATGAACTCACCTGTAATGAGTAGATCGGGTGGGAGTGTCGGATGAGCGTTTGGTGTCAAGTAAAGACTTGTACACCCTTTATGATCCTAATAACATATGAAGACATATGTTTACAAATAATTAGTGATTTAAATAAACACATATCGACATCCTAATGTAAATAAAAGTTCTATGGTTGAGTGTTAGGAGGCTAGTGGGTTGCTAGGAAGGAGTTTTAGGCCTCACTATGGAGTTTACTCCTCACAAATTCACCCTTGGTGAGTTTACGGCTGGGAGACCACATCCCCCATGATTTTACGGCCGTAAACTCATGGGAGGAGTGTAATTGAGTGTTTTCAAGCCTCTTGTGGTTCTAGAAGTGATTCTAAGGCAATATACAAGGCTATAGGGGTGTTTAAGGTTCCAAAAGAGTACTCCCTTGGAGTTTACGGTCCTAGGACCACTCCTTGGGAGTTTACGGTCGTAATCCCCATGGCTTAGGCTGTGAACTCTTATGTACCCTCCAATCTTCGATTTTGAGGTCCTTGGCTCATTCCCAACAAGTTCTAGTGAGGGTATAAGGCTTCTTAGGGGGTTAAAACTTCATTTGGCATGTTTTAGGGGAGTTTATGGTCTAAGCATATGCTTGGGCCGTAAACTCTATTTTACCCTTCAAATGATGATGTTTAGGTGTTCCAAGTCTGAAATAGTAAGTCCCAAAGTCATATCTTAAGCCTAAATGTGTTTTGGAAGTGTTTTGGAAGTGATTTGCATGATTAGAGGGTGTTTACGGTCTAAGCATATGCTTGGACCGTAAACCCTCTTTCAAGCCCTCAAACTTGAGGATTTATGGCTCAAACACTTCAAGGTCTAACCCAAAACTAGTTTCTAAGCCTAAAGGAAAGATTTAGGGCATGTTTGGCAAGTTTTTAGGGGTTCACGGCCTAAGGAGGTTCTTAGGCCGTAAACTCCTTTTCCTTGTCTTTCTTGAATGATTTTTGTGCTATATCAACATACAATGGGTTGTAGAACAAGTTAGGATGAGAGAACTTACGATTTGGAGTGGAAAACTTGCGGTTTTTGGAGATGAAATCGGACTTGAGGAGAGAGAGTAGAGAGAGAAAGTGTGTCTAGTGTGTAAAAAGTTCTAAAGAGTGTCCACCCACCTTTATATAGGACTTGGGTGTTATACCCGGTATACAACTACCCGATACTTATGTTTAACGAGGTTTAAAAATTTTACCCGGTTAAATGGTCGTAATTAAAATAAACTTTTTCCAACTAAATGGAAATGTAATTTATGTGTTTTTATTTATTTTATTACGACAATAATAACATTAAGATGAAAATAAAATAAAACATTTATTTATTTGTCAACCCCAAATTAACGGAACTTTTATAAAGTAGAATATTCTATTAACGGAAACGGGTTATAATGACGGAAATAAATTTTTGGGTTGTCACATCATCCCCCCGTTAAGGAAATTTCGTCCCGAAATTTAGAATTCAAGCAGCTAAGTTATCATAGTACAACTAAGCAACGAGATGAGGGTATTTGAGTTTCATTTGATCCTCGCGCTCCCAAGTGAACTCCGGTCCTCGTTTAGCGTTCCATCGAACCTTCACAATTGGGATGTGGCTATGTTTTGTTCGTTTGACCTCCCGGTCCATAATCTCCGCAGGATCTTCCACGAAGTTGAGGCTCTCGTTGACTTCGATCTCGTCGAGTGGGATAACGAGAGTCTCGTCAGACAGGCATTTCTTCAGGTTTGAGACATGGAAGGTAGGATGTATGTTACTTAGCTCGTGGGGTAGGTTGAGTTTGTAAGCTACGGGGCCGATTCTACCAAGAATCTCGAAAGGCCCTATGTACCTTGGGTTCAGCTTTCCACGCTTCCCAAAGCGTATCGTGCCCTTCCAGGGTGAGACTTTCAAAAGGAATCGGTCTCCTACCTGGAATTCCAAAGGTTTTCTTCGTTTGTCTGCGTAGTTTTTCTGTCGATCCATGGCAGCTTTTAATCATTCATGTATTTGTACAATCTTCTCGGTTGTCTCTCGAATGATATCCGGACCCGTGAGGGCGCTGTTAGGAAACCGTCCTTTAGCTAACTGAGTGTCGCCCACCTCACCCCAGCATAGAGGAGATATGCACTTCCGACCGTAGAGGGCTTTGAACAGGGCTGCCTTGATGCTCGTGTGATAACTGTTATTGTAAGAAAACTCTACGAGGGGTAAGTGTGTATCCCATGCTTTACCAAAGTCAATCACACAGGCTCGCAACATGTCCTCCAAGGTTTGGATAGTCCTTTCACTTTGTCCGTCGGTCTGCGGATGGTAGGTTGTACTCATGTCCAACCTCGTCCCTAAGGCGCCTTGTAGTGATTGCCAAAACCTAGAAGTGAACCTACCATCTCTATCGGAGATTATAGATATAGGGACACCATGCAGTCGTACGATTTCCTTAATGTATATTTTGGTGAGTTTCCCCATCTTATATGTTTCTTTGATAGGTAGGAAGTGTGCGGACTTGGTCAGTCTGTCAATGATGACCCATATGGTATCCAGCCCACCCGTCGTCTTGGGTAGCTTGGTAATGAAATCCATAGTGATCCGCTCCCACTTCCACTCCGGTATCTCCGGTTGTTGGAGAAGACCTGATGGCTTCTGGTATTCAACCTTAACCTTTGCGCAAGTAAGGCATTTACTCACGAAGGTAGCAATCTCTGCTTTTATGTTAGGCCACCAGTATGACTTTTTGAGATCCAGATACATCTTATCTGAACCTGGGTGAACGGAATATCGAGTGTTGTATGCTTCCTTCATGACCAAGTCTCTGAAACCACCGTGACGCGGCGTCCAGATCCGGTCCATGAGATAATAGGCTCCGTTACCCTTGACCTCCAAGTTCTTATCCATTCCATGTAAGGATTCTCCCGCCACATTCTCAGGCTTTAAAGCTTCGAGCTGAGCCTCCTTAATCTGTACGGATAGATGCGAATGGATAGTCATTGTTAATGTCTTGACCCTTCGACCAGAATACTCTTTTCTACTTAGGGCGTCTGCTACTACGTTGGCTTTCCCCGGGTGATAACGAATCTCGCAGTCGTAATCATTGAGTAGTTCGACCCACCGTCGTTGTCTCATATTGAGCTCCTTCTGGTTTAGTATATGTTGGAGGCTCTTGTGGTCAGTGTATATCATGCTCTTCGTACCATACAGGTAATGTCTCCAGATCTTTAGAGCGAATACAATCGCTCCTAACTCGAGGTCGTGCGTGGTGTAGTTAATTTCGTGCGTCTTTAGTTGTCTCGAGGCATAGGCGATGACCTTACCCCGTTGCATCAGGACACAACCGAGCCCTTGGTTTGATGCATCGCAGTACACCACGAAATCATCTGTCCCTTCGGGAAGGGACAATACCGGTGCGGTGCATAGAGCTCGCTTCAGGGTTTGGAATGCCTTCTCCTGTTTTTCTTCCCAGTCAAATGTCACTCCTTTCTGCGTCAACGTGGTGAGAGGTTTCACAATCCGAGAGAAGTTCTGAATGAATCTGCGGTAGTAGCCAGCGAGGCCTAGAAATTGACGAATTTCTGTAGGCGTCTTTGGTGCTGACCAATTCTCGATAGCTTTAATCTTGGATGGGTCCACGTGGATTCCTTCCTCACTAATCACGTGCCCTAAGAATTCAACTCTTCGGATCCAAAATTCACACTTAGAGAACTTCGCGTATAACTTCTCCGATCTTAGGGTTTCTAGGACTCGTCGTAGATGATTTATATGTTCTTCCTCACTCCGAGAGTAGACAAGTATGTCATCGATAAAGACAATGACAAACTAATCTAAGTATGGACGACACACCCTATTCATCAGGTCCATAAACACTGCGGGTGCATTAGTCAGTCCAAAGGGCATCACCACGAACTCGTAGTGTCTGTATCGAGTTCGGAAGGATGTCTTCGGAACATCCTCCTCAAGCACTCGTAACTGGTGATACCCGGACCTAAGATCAATCTTGGAAAAGTAACTCGCCCCTTGTAGTTGGTCGAATAGGTCATCTATACGGGGAAGAGGGTATCAGTTTTTGACCGTGAGTTTGTTGAGCTCTCTGTAGTCGATGCACATACGGAATGATCCATCCTTCTTCTTTACGAACAAGACCGGTGCTCCCCAGGGTAAGAAGCTTGGTCTTATAAAGCCCTTGCTGAGCAGCTCGCTAAGTTGACTGGACAGTTCTTGCATTTCTGCAGGCGCTAAACGATAGGGCAATTTAGCTACGGGGGTAGCTCCTGGGACTAGGTCGATTTTGAATTCAACCTGACGATTGGGAGGTAAACTGGGAGGTTCTTCTGGAAAGACGTCGGGGAAATAGCATACGACTGGAAAGTCTTTTATATCTCTCGTTTTCTTGCTCGTATCAACGATGTGAGCAAGGAATGCACGATACTCCTTACGCAAGTACTTCTGGGCTTGAATACTCGAGATGATGCGAAGGCTCGTACTGGGTTTGTCTCCGTAGATCAACAGAGTCTCGTTATTCGGTAGATTTAAACAGATTGCTTTGTCGAAGCATAGGATATTAGCGCGATGGAGACTCAACCAGTCCATGCCCACTATAACGTCGAAACTCTTGATGATACTGGTATGAGGTCGATTGGGAAAGTATGATCATCTAGTGTGAGAGTGCAACCTAAGTAGATTTCGTTAGAGCTCTCTATCTTTCCGTTAGCCATTTCTACGACGAATTTTTCTTCTAGTGGTTGTGGGGATTGCTTAAGTAAGTGTTTAAAGTTTTGGTTTATAATGCTTCTCTCTGCTCCACTATCGAATAAGACACAAGCATAAGAGTTGTTGAGAAGGAACGTACCCGTGACTACTATGGGGTCCGCTACTGCTTCATTATGGCCAATAGCGAGTAGTCTCCCTGTTCCTCCCGCATTTCCAGCCCTTGGACAGTTTTTCTTGAAATGGCCAGCTTCTCCACAGCCATAGCAGGCCGGGCTCACTCTCGAACTGGAAACCTGAGAAATGGGTTTGGGTTGGGATCTGCAAAACCGGACGGTATGACCCTTCCGGCCGCATTTGGTGCAGTGCAATTCACGGCAGGGGCCGTTGTGATGGAAAGGGCACTTGGGGCATTTCGGTAGGTTCCCAACATAGGTTTTTGTTGGTGCAGGGGTAACAGGAGTGGTGGCATCATGGACAGCCACAATTTGTTGGTCTTTGGAGGAGGTTTGAGTTTTCTTGCCCTTCTTCTGCTCCCAACGCTTCCTCTTTTTGTCAGTTGACTTGGGTGGTGCAGTAGCAGTTGTGGTTGCTGTTGCTGGAGTGGAAGGAGTTTCATGATCAATCAACCTGTGGGCCAACTCCTTAGCGCTGTCAAAGGTTGCAGGATGTGAAGATAGGACATTTCCTTGATACGGGGGCACTAAACCCCAAATGTATCGTTCGATCTTCTTGCTCTCGGAAAGGATCATGTTAGGGCACATAGCTACCAGGTCGCAGAACCTGGCCATCTAAGCCACTATGTTTGTCCCCTTCAACTTGAGGTTCCAGAGTTCCTCCTCAAGCTTCTGAACCTCACCTCTAGGACAGTACTCCTTTCTCAGAAGATCTTTTAGTGTATCCCACCCATGGCATTGGCTATTATTAAGGTGAGTGAATTGACATGGCCATTCCACCATGTCAGGGCCCTTTCAGTGAAGGTGGCAGCAGCAAACTTGATTTTCCTCTCTTCTGGGCATGAGCACATTTCGAAAACAGCTTCGGCTCTTTCGATCCATTGGGACAGAGCAAGGATTCCTCCGGTCCCATTGAAGAACATTGGTTTACAGTTCATGAAGTCTTTATAATTACACCCCTGTGTTCGCGGGGAAATTTCACCATGTCTGGAGTTGGCGTCCATTCCGGCTCCACTAGCATCGCCGGAATTTATTTGGGCCAAGGTTGTCGTCACAGCTGCAGTCACAGCTGTTTGAAACAGCACTGGATCGAACTGCAGAGGAGGAGGTGGTGGTGGGGTTTGAGTCGCAGGTCTGCCTTTGTTCGGGCGCTTGCGAGGAGGCATCTTTTACTGAAAGTTCATAGAGGTGATAACAATAGTAAGAGTCCATTGCAAGTATGATAAGAGTGTTTCATGAACTAAATCAACATAGCCCAATAATCAGAGAGAGAGTCATAGCAATAGAGTAGTTAACTGCCATTTTTACTGGTATTAATGATGTAATACAAGTTCGGGAAAAGTGACCTAACAGTAGGTCTTACATCAAACCATAAGGAAAATGTTGGCAGTCTAGAGGCCTAATTAGGGTACTTTCAAAATTAGGAATGCTTATAGGCATGTGCCCTACTGAGCATAGAAAAGAAAAAGGCTAGTCCTTAAACAAAAGAGTGAGGTGCTTCGACATCTTCTACTGGCGCCGGGTTCCCATTGGGTAAACCCTCAGATCAGCTAGTTGGCGCATGACTTCCTGAAGATGTCGTTCATGAGCTCTCTGACGTGCTTGGAGTTCCCTAACTTCGGCTCGGGATTCAGCCAGCTGTTGCTACAAAGCCTCATTGGTTCTCCTCGTCCTGTCCATAGTTTCTTCCAGTTGGCGAATGCGAGCAGTGTTGAGGTTAAAGTTGGCATCAATTTCCACAACTCGGCCAATAACTGCTTGGCCTTGCTCGACATTCCTGGCAATTCTTCGGACCACGATGGGCAAGACTCGGTCTGCTGATCCTCCTTCGCTTATGTTGTAGAATCTTCAGTCTCTGTCGAAAGGTACCGGGTGACCCTGCTCATCACTCCATCGGTTCAGGGTTATTGCCCACATGGGAGTGGGGCCTTGAAGCACTGGACGGGGGTTAGGATTTGGAGCTGCTAGGGGCAGGTTGTTGACTTCTGGCTTGGAGTCGGATCCATCCGAAAATCCTTCAGCATGGTGATCATCCAAAGAAATTGGATGATCGTCTTCTGGCTCCTCATCTAGCCATCCTCCATTGCCTTGGTTTGGATAATACGGGTCGTCGGGATGGTGGAAGCCAGCCATGTTATCTACGCGAGAATGGGGAAAGAAAGGTTAATAGACGTACTAATCTCGAATACTTTTTAAGATGATCGTTTCTAGTCGGCCCAATACTTGCATAGTGCATACCAATTACATATAACCAAAGCAAGATAGTCCTTCGAATAAGTAACCCTAACTCCAGATCCCCAATCAAACAAGAACAGGAAATGTAGCAAAGGTCACAGATTCTGAGTCTATAGTGCCCTAGTCACATGTAACGTGATGTATCCACTTAGCAACTATTATCCTACCAGTAACGACCCCTTTTTGTTATCATATAAACAGTTAGCAAGGTACAGAATACTCCTATAGTATTCTTGTTCTAACGATCTTGTGGTAGTGTTGGTAAGTTTTTAGACTTGTTGCTGTTGGGTTTTGAGCATTCTAACACTCCTAAGTGTACATGCAACCCTAAATACCTTGGATCTATGTTTTCTCTATTATACATGCAAATATGAACATCCAAGGTATTATCCTAATCTAGCATATAAAATAATGGATATAACAAGATAGAATACATACCTCTTAGATGTAGCTTGATGTCTTCAATCTTTAAGAGCTTAGCCCCAATAGTGTGGAAGCCTTAAATGGAATCACAAATCACCAAAACACCTTGGAAGACTTTAGAGAATATGAATACTTGGTTCTCTCTAGTGAAATCGGCTAGCCCTTCTTAGTGTACTACACTAGTGCCAATTTCACCAACCATGGACATCTTTATATAGTATGGAAACTAGGGTTAAATCCATGACCTTTCATTTCATATGATCCATGGGTTAAACACTCCATGGACTATCCATGAAAGCTTAGCCCAACCTAAATGAACTTGGCTCATTCCATATATATAAGAGTCCATATTTAATTAGATCATTTTGATCACTTAATTAATTCTAAATTAATTCTTGATTAATACTAATTAAATAATATGATTCCATATTAATATATTAGAACTTATAATATATTAATATTAATCATAAATATACTATTCTCAAAAGACTATCCATATAAATTGTGTCGGTGAAGTGCAACCCAAATGGACCATGCCAGGTCGGGTCAAGTACATACCAAATATAGTTATGGACTTAGACATTAATCCAACAGTCTCCCACTTGGATAAGTCTAAAACTATTATTGAGTATGACTTCAAAACCTAACTGGCAATCGTAGCTCTTAAAGCTGCTGTCGAACTCTGATCTTGTCAACGAACTTGTCCATTAGATAAGGGATCATATATTCCTCCATTCTAGATATCATATGGACTGATACATGGATTATAATCATTCTCTCTGTCCATTTGTTGTTTCCCGATTTCCGATTCATGACGACTGACTGATTGAACAAATCAAATCAGTCCTGGTTTGGCCAAGCACTCACATGTGTCATCATTAAATCATTGAGGGGCCCACCGATATCACTTTTATCCTGAAGGTAAAAGGAATGGATAAACTTCGACTCATATGGCTTGTTCTACTACTTGTTGAATCATACACAAAGGCACGTTTTATAACACCGAGTTACCGAATGCGTTTTCGTGCAATCAATGTACAACCAACTCATAGTAACAACTCATATATATAGGTTTGAAGAATATAAGATATTATCGTCTCATGATCACTCGTGATAAAATCCATGAAGTGACTCCAATGAGCGCGGGTTGAATCCAATACTCAGAACTTATGAGCACTCATGAGTGTTGTAACCCTTTGTCCAACACCTTAGACCTCTACAAGCCAACCCATGACAATCTTAATTCATATCTACTTCCAACATATGACCGACTGTGGATGGCTTGAATAACTTAGTCATTTCGGAAGAATAACCTAGTTTATTCGGGAAGTCAAAACATGCAAAGTGAAACATAATAATAATTGAATTCAATATGGTCTTAGAACTTATGAATATAAATAAAACACCTTTTATTTATCACCATATGATTACACATTATTCATTGTATACTGTTTCAGCTATCAACTTTATTCTTGAATTTAAAACAATAGTTATCCCATGCTCCAAGCATGTACACTATGTTTTCTAAACACTAGTCATGCCACACACCAAGTATGCATACTATGTTTGTCTATGATCTTTACTTTGTGAACTAGATCAATTGAACATAACTTCAATGATTCTCTTTCCACAGACCCAAATCCTTACTGCAAATGCAAGAATTCCAAATTCATGCGATTTACTGAAATCTATTAGATTCTAAACTTATATGCATTGATCCTCTTGTAATGATTATGCACAAAGTCAGAAAGACTTGACAACAACCATTACAGAGCATTCCAAAGGAGATCAGCTCCTTGGAAACATCCTTCTTGCATTAAGTTTCCTAATCTTACACAAATTAAATAATTTCTAACTTTGAAACATTTCCAGACTCCATTTTGACTATCACTTCTGAACAAGAGTTGCCTCCTTACAAATTATGTCAATATGGTCCTTCCAGAATTATCACTATACTTCCAGCTGTCCTTGAGCAACCAATATTTGGTAAACCTTAGATTGTCCTCGACAATTGTTTAATCCTTTTAGTCATATCCAATTCTAGACCTTTTCCCTTCTTAATGCCCCAGGCATTTGGAAAATTTTAGAAAGGATGAATATAGCACATGTAATCGATCCTATATCTGAAGCATATGGGACACGACTCATGATGTCTCACATAAAGACTAAACCAGTCTTTTGCTATAACATTTCCATTTCTGTTTGCCAAGTTCTCATAATTCAGATTATGAAAATGGATGACGTAATCATAATCGAATTTTAGAACGCAAATAATGAACCCATATATAGAATTTCCTTATGTTGAGCCATTCCAACATGAAATTCATATATATATTCTTGACTAAAGATGATTAAAATCTCAATCTAAGCTTTTAGAATTGAGATGAAGTATAATATCCTCTCCCTTAATTATAGCAAAACAACTTTTTCCCAATTGAGACCTTTTTGTTTTCTATAATTAACATTGCTAACTTGCAACCTTCATCATAATTATCATGCTCCCACTAACATGATGATTAATAGCATAACACTTATGCTCCCACTAGCTTTGACATGTACCCAGAAATCAACTGGACTTCTAGAAATCAATACTTTATTGACTTTCTTACCAAAGTTCAGATTTCTGATACTAGATTGCCTTGATAAGACTTTATCAAAATCATACACCTCTCTTAGATAGCTCACAAGTGTGTCTAAGCAATTTCAGAACTATGAAAAGGGATGCCGTAATCATAGTCTAAATTGTTTAGACCTTTTGCCATTTCTCATAAGTCAATGTTAGTGTGTCGGTTAACCATGCACGCTCCACTAACGACTTTGAGAACTGCAAATATCACAATTGCTATCTACTTAAAATCTACTTAGTGAAAGAGTTTCCTTACCATCATTTTCATGAATCGAAGAGAAACCTTATGACACTTAGATTTTATGGTATATGTGTTCCTATCCATGTGAATTTGTCAACACCATAATCACAAGACTAGGTTAGTGACAAATCCTAACTCATATGGATTGAACTTGTGCAATCTTATCTTCTTGCCACCTGGCAGCTCAAGGGTCTGCCATTGCTTCCAAGTAGCTATCCAAACAATTAATAACAGGTAGAACTCAAATGTATAGCCAACTTTAACTGGAATGGGCACAGAATATGTCAACATGATAGGTTATAAACCTCAACTCGTGTGTTAGTGAAGAACTTTAGGTTTTATTCTTGATTAGTTCTTGAGACTTTCAAGACTTTTAAGACTCCCACTGTCCTCTTGACATATAAGACTTTCTTGTCAGATATTCAAGAGTTAGTGTGGATTCTAATCAAGACAAACACTTCACACAATTGGCCTTAGTTGGTCTTTGTTTTATCCAAAACATCACAACTTACCAATTTCAAATGTACAAGAGTAGAAAACTTTTACTCTTACATTTGACAAGTGTTTTAAACCTTCTTTAAGACATGTCACTCAAGTTACAATCTTGGAGTATGACTCTAAGAATTGTTTTTTTTTTTTGGAATGAAGTATGAATCATCTTCTTGATTTAACCACTTCAACAACTCATAACTCCTCTTCTTAACTATCAGAATGTACTTAGAGGATGAATTGTGATAAGGTCTCAAAATCATTAAGATGATCTTAAAACATGATACTAAAGTACTCTCCCATCTTTTCAGATTTGAGAAACTTTTATCCTTCTGCCTAATTTGATTCTTCTTATTCGTTCTGTCATACATTGAAAATTTTTCAATGCTTCAGAATTATACTTAAGCTTGTAAGTATAATCATATTTACTTAACCTTAGTAAATCATGACGAATAGTCTTATCCATCTTTTGAGGTGGACTTTGATAAGTGCACAAGAAAGTGTACTTGATCCCTTAGTCCTTCTCTTGACTCACACATCCATGTGAACAAGCAGTTAGTCTTAATTTTCCAAAGCTCGAAACTTCTCATTCATCATACTATACAACTTGCATGATTCCAAGTTTCTATCCAACTAAAACTTGGGTGATGAGAATCTTTCCTTATTTGGTAAATTTAGACACTACCACAAATTAAAGACTCAAATTCATATTTCCAATATTGCTATCAATGGAATCATATAAACAACATCTTTTTTCCCAAATGCCATTGTAATGATATTTTTAAAATAAATAAAATTAAAACTTTTCTTTTATTTTAAAACTTTGCGGAAAAACTAATCCTTACAATGCAGATGTATATGAAAAGTTGTTGTCATCTATTCCTAAGCAATCTATCATAACTCTTAAGCACGTGCTCAAAATTCTGATCACCGAACCTTGCGATCGAATCCATCTTCGCGATCAAAATCAGCATATACTTCCTTTAAGTTTCTTTACTTTTCTTTGATTCTTAAAACATCAACATGTGACCCAGCCACATCATGTAATAAGAATCTCCAAGTAGGAACTTAATAGAGTTAGACAATGGACTTTACCTGAAATTAAGTAAAACTTATTGACTTTATCATCCTTAGGTAAGTTTGGCAGCTTCATAACCAAAGCCCCTTCCTTTGGCAATAGAAATATATGGACCCTTAGGTAATAGTACATGGGACTATCTCAAACTTAGCCTTTCTCTTTACCATTTGGTCAACCAAGTTGACTATGGCCAATCCCTTAGCATTGGGAAGAGAATGCATTTCTGGATTTCCTGTGTCACTATTGTCCTTATCCATAAAGTTTTGGGAAGTTGATCTCCTAATCAAATTTGCTTTACTAGTACACTAAATCATTTCTGATTTAGCAACACCAAGCAAATAGATAAGATCATTAAGGATCTTGTCATAGTCTATTTAATAGGTGTCCCAAAGGAACTCACTATATGATTTAGAAAGTGATTGAGCCACCAACTTTCTCAAGACTTTGACACCCAACTCTCCCGGCTTGTCAATATGTGACTACAACTCCAAGATGTGATCACACCTAGACATTGCCTTGCCAATAGGGCTTGAGTGACCTTGAACTTGTGGGTTAGGGAGAATAATTGGAGGAGGTGGAGGAAGTGAAGTTCCAAGATATTTGGGAAGATCATAGATGTCTGAACTTGACATCTCTTGGGAGATATTCAAGATAGTTGATTTAAGGTCCTTAATATAACACCCAATATGAAATATTAAGGCTAGGACCCAACAAACTATTTTATAACTTGGAAGAGGGATGCCGTAATCCAAGCTATAGAATATTTGAAGGTAGGTGAATGACGATTCACCAATTTCCACCAAGATAAACGAAATGAATTATTAGGTTTTAATTGGATTTGAAACTACTAGATCTTTGAGATTCATTGAACTGTTCAAAGGCATGTTTCAATCTCGAGTGTGCCCTTCAAGTTTTGTGACTGGGATGCCGAGGATCACAAAACAAGGTGTGAAGTAACCATGCAAATTACTGGGTACCCTTAAGTGTTTACCCCTCAATCGGTGTGCCGGTTAACCACACACGCTCCATCGATACTATGATAAACATTAAGTTATCCTTTGCCTACCTTGTTAAATACGAGTTAGTGTGCCGGTTAACCACACACGCTCCACCAACCGACTTAAACAAAGTGCAAAGTGTAATTTCATGGATTAGCACCTTATTCACATTTTCCTAAGTAACTAAGATTGGGTATTATTAAGATTTTAGTTACTTAGTATTTATCATTAAAACTTTTAATGAAGGGAGAATTATAGTCCTGTCAAACCCGTTCGGCTAACGACCCTCCACCAGTCAAGCAAGCGGTGGGTGAGAGTGGACACCCATTAAGTTGCCATTTTATAGGCAACAACCTTATACCCACCTTATAGACCGGCTTCGCGAATGAGGCATACTAGCGGTAAGACTGACTTTACTCTTATACATATATATATTATTAACTTATAATATTATAATGTATAAGGGTTGAATTTTAACTTTTAAAATTCTAAGGGCTAACTTGGAATTAAAGTATTCATAAGTGAAAACTTTTCAAATTCCAAAACTTGAGGGCAAGTTTTGTAACTTTCAAAACTTTTCTATTCCATAACTTATGTGTTTAAAGTAGTTTTAATTAAAAAACTCTTCAAGTTCCATAACTTGAGGACAAGTTATGGAAGACTTTAAACTAATAAAAGAATTAACTTCTCTTTATTTTATAACTTATGGAATTAATTAAGGTTACATATTTTATTACTTAATGAAGTGACTCTTGAACTTCCATAACTTGAGGACAAGTTATGGAGTCATAAAACTATTCAATGAGACAAGATTCTTCATTTTTGTAACCTTTGCCAACTTTTATGAGTTTTAGGAAACTTAAATGTGACTTTTCATATAACTTGAGGACAAGTTACAAAAACACATTTTAGAATCAACTCTTAGATTAATTTGGATTGAAAACACATAATCAATTAACTTTTCTATTAATCTAAGCAACTCATAAGAACAAGATAATTCAAATCAAACTTTTTCATGTAATTAGTCTAAACCTTAAACTAATACAAAACATGAATCTATAGACAATTATCTTTGAAATTGGATTAGCATGAACATTACCACATCAAAAACAAGTTTATAAGTCCAAAAACATCTTAGGGTAATGTTCCTAGTCCAATTCCAGCCAAAAAAGTCGAATTTATGTTGTCTGGGGGTCCAACTCATCGAGTGCACGAACCAACTCGGTGAGTTGGATGCATTTTGCCTTGGACTCGGCGAGTCCATTCATGGACTCGGCGAGTCTGCTGGGCAGACAGCATCAAAACTCGATTTTTCAGCTACTTTTGCAAGTATAACAAGAAAACAAGCCTAGGCTCTGATACCACTGTTGGGTTTTGAGCATTCTAACACTCCTAAGTGTACATGCAACCCTAAATACCTTGGATCTATGTTTTCTCTATTATACATGCAAATATGAACATCCAAGGTATTATCCTAATCTAGCATATAAAATAATGGATATAACAAGATAAAATACATACCTCTTAGATGTAGCTTGATGTCTTCAAGCTTTAAGAGCTTAGCCCCAGTAGTGTGGAAGCCTCAAATGGAATCACAAATCACCAAAACACCTTGGAAGACTTTAGAGAATATGAATATTTGGTTCTCTCTAGTGAAATCAGCTAGCCCTTCTTAGTGTACTACACTAGTGCCAATTTCACCAACCATGGTCATCTTTATATAGTATGGAAACTAGGGTTAAACCCATGACCTTTCATTTCATATGATCCATAGGTTAAACACTCCATGGACTATCCATGAAAGCTTAGCCCAACCTAAATGAACTTGGCCCATTCCATATATATATATATATATATATATAAGAGTCCATATTTAATTAGATCATTTTGATCACTTAATTAATTCTAAATTAATTCTTGATCAATACTAATTAAATAATATGATTCCATATTAATATATTAGAACTTATAATATATTAATATTAATCATAAATATACTATTCTCAAAAGACTATCCATATAAATTGTGTCGGTGAAGTGCAACCCAAATGGACCATGCCGGGTTAGGTCAAGTACATACCAAATATAGTTATCGACTTAGACATTAATCCAACAGTTGCAACACCACAATCACTCTTAGGTACATGCTAGTCACTCCTAGAAAGATGTAGTTGATCCAGATACATCCACCCAGGTGTGACTATATGTCTCTAAGCTTAATTATGTTGTCCAACAATCTTTAATACTTTTGTTCTGTTCTAGAATGATACTGACTCTTTGTATTGGTGTATGTATGTATGTATATATATATATATATATATATATATATACTTAATTAAATATTTTAGTATTTGAAAGTATATATTCTTGGTCAGAGTGTTTCAATCCCGAAGTGTTTATAGTTTGTATATCTTTTATGGGTTGATATACTTGATTCACTATAAAAAATGGCTCTGATACCAATCTGTCACACCCCAAAATCGACAACGGCGGAATACGTTCTGGGGTGGAGGACATCATGTACAATATCATTACAATTGCATAATAGTAAAAACAAAAATCAACAACCATTTCATTAATATAGTGATTATAATTACAAATGTGTTCTGTAAAGTTTAATAGACACCAAAAGTATAACAAAAATAAAAGATGGGTCTTGTATATTCTCCATCTTCTCAAAAGCTGCACCAGTACCTGTCTATCTTTGACCTGAGGATACAAGTTATTTTGAAAACGAGTATCAGCATAAAGCTGGTGAGTTCATAAGAATTTAGTGACGTTGTTTGTACTAAAATATTCACAAACATTGTAATATAAAACTGAAACTTTTGTATATGAGTAATAGAAATCCCTAGGAAATCCGATATTTCCCAGAATGTACATCTATAAGTTAAATCCTTTGAATGTATAAAAGCAATTCCATAGAACTTTCAGTTATAAAAATAAAGTGAGTAGACGTTAAGTCTACTGATAGTAGTAGTGTTATAAGCTTCAATTAGCCGTAGATACTTATTTACTTCGGGATGTTAGTTAGACTTTAAGTCTTAGTGTATTAATTTGGATATGTATGTAATTCCTCATGTAACCAACTAATGATAATAGAGAGCCCGATGACCTTCCCGGTCATACGTAGTGTAGTGATGTAGTGCCATCCCTAGGCCTAGTGGGCTTGGACTGAAATTAACAATCGGGATGTAATAGCATAGGTCCAATATATATCTATACGTGTAGTGTTCCTTTCCTTCCGGGAAGCCCTGGTTACATGGTGTAAGCGCTGTAGAGTGCCTTATAATGAGACAGTGTGTTATACTCTGGATTAGTGTATTCTCTTGTGTTATAGTATAGTAGACTTTTAGTATAGTTCATAGAGTGTTCTCTTATACATGTATTTACTTGTAATGCTAACAGTTATAGTGAGTATAGTAGTAGTAGGGGTAACGAGCGGTAGTCTTAACTATACCTATTATAGTTAACTAGAGTGTATGATTTCATGCCTTTGAATAACAAAGGTATTGTATAAGATGAATACTTTCATATCTAACCCAAATATATATGATATATAACTAAGAAATCAACGACAGTCGGACAGACAACAAATACCCTAAGACCACATCAAGCAAGAACAGGAAATAAGGCGAGCTATCGGTGCTAAGTCCTTCAAGTCTTACTTATATAAATATATTAATGTAGATATATTTTAAAAGAAAAGTGGTTTAACACAGTTTTGAAAATAGTTTATCAACAATTTAAATCTTAAAAATTCATTTGATAATTAATAAAAACAGTTTTATTGGTAAGTAGCTAATAGTGTAGAGAAATCCCTTTTTTGATGGTAAATTGTGAATAACATATGATTTGATAATAAAACTTGTAGTGTTATACTTGTATCCCCCCCTCCCTAAAACATGTAAAAACATTTAAAAAGGTTCATTAAGGGGTATGAACTCACCTGTAATGAGTAGATCGGGTGGGAGTGTCGGATGAGCGTTTGGTGTCAAGTAAAGACTTGTACACCCTTTATGATCCTAATAACATATGAAGACATATGTTTACAAATAATTAGTGATTTAAACTCTAATTAAACACATATCGACATCCTAATGTAAATAAAAGTTCTATGGTTGAGTGTTAGGAGGCTAGTGGGTTGCTAGGAAGGAGTTTTAGGCCTCACTATGGAGTTTACTCCTCACAAATTCACCCTTGCTGAGTTTACGGCTGGGAGACCACATCCCCCATGATTTTACGGCCGTAAACTCATGGGAGGAGTGTAATTGAGTGTTTTCAAGCCTCTTGTGGTTCTAGAAGTGATTCTAAGGCAATATACAAGGCTATAAGGGTGTTTAAGGTTCCAAAAGAGTACTCCCTTGGAGTTTACGGTCCTAGGACCACTCCTTGGGAGTTTACGGTCGTAATCCCCATGGCTTAGGCTGTGAACTCTTATGTACCCTCCAATCTTCGATTTTGAGGTCCTTGGCTCATTCCCAACAAGTTCTAGTGAGGGTATAAGGCTTCTTAGGGGGTTAAAACTTCATTTGGCATGTTTTAGGGGAGTTTATGGTCTAAGCATATGCTTGGGCCGTAAACTCTATTTTACCCTTCAAATGATGATGTTTAGGTGTTCCAAGTCTGAAATAGTAAGTCCCAGCCTAAATGTGTTTTGGAAGTGTTTTGGGCTTAATTTGCATGCTTAGAGGGTGTTTACGGTCTAAGCATATGCTTGGACCGTAAACCCTCTTTCAAGCCCTCAAACTTGAGGATTTATGGCTCAAACACTTCAAGGTCTAACCCAAAACTAGTTTCTAAGCCTAAAGGAAAGATTTAGGGCATGTTTGGCAAGTTTTTAGGGGTTCACGGCCTAAGGAGGTTCTTAGGCCGTAAACTCCTTTTCCTTGTCTTTCTTGAATGATTTTTGTGTTATATCAACATACAATGGGTTGTAGAACAAGTTAGGATGAGAGAACTTACGATTTGGAGTGGAAAACTTGCGGTTTTTGGAGATGAAATCGGAGTTGAGGAGAGAGAGTAGAGAGAGAAAGTGTGTCTAGTGTGTAAAAAGTTCTAAAGAGTGTCCACCCACCTTTATATAGGACTTGGGTGTTATACCCGGTATACAACTACCCGATACTTATGTTTAACGAGGTTTAAAAATTTTACCCGGTTAAATGGTCGTAATTAAAATAAACTTTTTCCAACTAAATGGAAATGTAATTTACGTGTTTTTATTTATTTTATTACGACAATAATAACATTAAGATGAAAATAAAATAAAACATTTATTTATTTGTCAACCCCAAATTAACGGAACTTTTATAAAATAGAATATTCTATTAACGGAAACGGGTTATAATGACGGAAATAAATTTTTGGGTTGTCACATGTTGTAATTGGTTTGCAAAACACTACATCAAGTACATAATTATGAAGTCTAAAATGAAATTGCCTGAGATGATAGGGATGTCCTTAGAAAATACTTTGTTGAAGTGTCAAAGGGGCAATGTCATAGAGCTAGGGTAACGGAAAGGGAAATGAACTAGAGGAACATTATGCTAAGGTTTGGGATTATGCCCATGAAATCCCTAGATTTATGTAGAAGTAGGAGTGTGAGTAACTCCAAAAGTCAAGAACTATTTTCAACGATTTTATGTATGCTTTAAGGCATAAAGCAACAACTAGAATAGAGGGTGCAAGAATGTGATTGGATTAGATATATGTTTCCTAAAGGGATAAATCAAAGGGGAGATTTTGAATGTTATTGGAAGAAATGATAACAATCATGTGCATCCAGTTTCATGGATTGTAGTAAACATAGAGAACAAAGACAGTTGGACGTGGTTTTTACAGTTTTTGGTTGATGACTTGGATGTTGATGGTGGAAGGGGTCTAGTTTTCATTTTAGATCAACACAACGTGAACATATATAAGTTACAAAATTTGTCATTTATTTATTTATAATTATTAATATTTTATTTACTCGTTTCAAGGACTTCTAGAATCTAAGAAATATATCCTTCCACATGTTGAACATTGGTAGTGTGCAAGGCACATTTTTGCCTATTTCAGCCTGACTTATACAAGTTTAGAGTTAAAGAACTTATTCTGGATTGTTGCGACTACTTTTGTTGAAGGGGATTTTCTGGCTAAATGGATGAACTTAATAAAATCACCCCGAATGGATATAACCGGTTGATGTCTAAGAATTCACACTCTTTTTGTAAGCCCTTTTTTCATAAGGGTATGCTTGTGAGGCAGTGGAAAATGGGGTTTCTAATTCCTTCAATTCTATGAACATAGATATTAGGAAAAAAACACCCACTTCTTACAATGTTAGAGGAAGTCATAATCTACATCATGTGTAGGTTTTACTATTTAGCTGATAAAGCTTCTAATATCGATAACCGAATCTTCTTCAAGTATGATAAATAAAATGAATGAATTTGGAAACAAGATGAGGGAAATACTTATCGTTAACTTGATAATTTTGATTATTTCTATTATGCTTAGTAGTTAATAATAGCTTATTATTTTCAATTATTATTTCTAGGAACTGGAAGTGATAGCAACTGGATGGTTTGTACTTGAAACAAGGTATGGATATGAATCTTACAAAGTTGATTTGGAAGATTACTGTTGTACATGTAGACTATGGGAGATATAAGGAATACCATGTTTGCTTGGTCAAGCTGCAATAAACTCCAGTCACATGAATCCACCTGATTTTCTAAGCATATGGTTCCAAAAGGAGAAATTTATAGTTGTATATAGCACAAATATATCACTAGTAAATTGAAGCAACATGTGGGTGCCCACTGACTATATGAAGCCATTACCGTTATTTACAAGGAGAATGTGCGGTAAACCAAAAATCAAGAGAAAAAGGTATATGTTTAAGGTTAATGATTCCACATTCCCAACTATTAGAGCCAGAGTTTGCAAGACTATAAGGTGTAGTAGATGTTTACAATTTTGACATAGCATGAAATCTTGTAAGAATGAGAAAATGTTCAAGGACCTTGCTCCACCTAAAAAATAGGAAGAACAAAGAGGGATTGAAATATAATACCAAAAAGATATATATATATATATATATATATATATATATATATATATATATATATATATATATATAAGGAACCACAAATCAAAGGAAAGCTAAGATTATAGAGAAAAGAAATAAGAAGAGAAACAAGGATGGGAAAGGAACATAAAATCAAACAGCTATAGAAGTTAATGCAACATGAGAAGATGTTGAAGCATTTGTAGAAGTTAATACAACTAGAGAAGAGGTTCAAGCAAGTACACATGCTGAAGAGGTTGAAACTACTAGGTTAATGTAAGTGTTTAGGATGATGTTCAAGCAAGTGAGGAGGTTGAAGCAACTGTACATGAGAATGTGTCGCACCCCCAAACCGGTACGGCAGAAACGTTCGGGGGCGGATGACTTCATGTGGTAACATAACAAATGAATACATAGTAAAGAAAGCAATACAACCATCATATATATAATTGAAAGTTTACATTTGTTTAAAAGTATACATGTTCAAAATCAATTACATTATGATTTCAAAATATGAAATTAAACTGGCGCCGCAGCGTCCCTTCTTCAAAATCCGTTTGTTACCTGTAATTACTGAATCCCTGGGACATACAAGTAGTTTTGAAAGAGTAGATCAGCATTTAAGCTGGTGAGTTTCATAAGTATTTAATGACAATGTTTGTATGAAATGAAATGTTTTTGTTCTTTGCTTGCATGTTCTTAGAAAATCCTATATTTCTTACTAGTATAATTGTAACCCTCTTTCACGACAAATTCTTGTTTCTAGTAAATGTATGTAAGTATAAAGATTTCAATTTGTCTGAAAAACTCCGTAAATCATTGTGTTTTTAATACCCCATGTGAGTTTTATAACCATACTATTGACAAGGAATGCCTATACACAACGTTCTTCAGGCGTTGGAATGTTCTGACGTTTGTCACCCCAAAAGGTGGACTGTAGCTAACAGTCAGGGCGCGGGTTGTCAAGCCCGTATAGATCTATACACAAACACCATGCTCCCCCCTCCAAGGGATTCTGGTATATAATACAGGACTTGAAATGTGTACTCGAACGTACGTGAAGTTAATGTCTCACAAAACTTAGCATAAAACAGATTTACGTATGAAAATGTTCGTTAGTCTTTGTATATGAAAGTAGCTTATCGTAATAGTATTTCCATGTATGTAAAGTTCGTAGTATTCTCGTGAAACTATACCTATTATAGTTTTCTAAAAGTGTGTTTCATTTGTTAAATAAACCCTTAGTGAAAATGTTCACTTGTTATGAAAAGTGTAGTTTTTGTAGTGCCAAATCCGCCACACCGAATGTAATATAAGCAAAGTATCTGATTTATATAAATACTTAAAACGTTTCTCATTTCAAAAGATAAAATGTTATCGTGTTATACTTTGCATATAAAAGATTTCCTTTGATAGTTTCAAATCACATATGATTCCTTTGATAAAACGCGTAAAGTGAAAGTTTATATAACACCGGATAATAATCGAGTGTTTTACTTGTATCCCCCCCTTAAAAGCATGTAAAAGTACTCATAAAACATTTAAAAACGTGAATTATAGGGGTATGAACTCACTTGTAAGATCGGAGGTTGCAAGATGAAAAACCGGGCAGAGTTTCGGCTTGCGAAAGTGGATTTCCTCGGGATTCTCGGGAACCTCGGGGGCACGAACGACCTTCGAGACTCGAGCAAAGTGATCGGGGCTTCGGGGTAGTGCGGGAACGGAAATCGAGGTAATATCATGCGAGATGGGGTGTTTTTCCCGGAACCCTCGCACCTCTATTTATAGGGGTCTGAGAAGCCTCGGTACGCGGGGCGTACGCTCGTACACGGGGCGTACTCGTGCGTCACGCGTGACCGAGTCCTCGACTGCCTCGCTTCGGATGGGACGGGTCGGATAGCTCGCATAGGGGCGACGTGGATGAACCGAGACCAAGGCCCTCGCGTACGTGGGGCGTACGGGGTTACGCGGCGCGTAACTCGGATGAGTACGCTGACTCCCCCTTCCGATAATACCGGATTTTTGATTTAAATTTATATATAATTTATTTAATAAACTTCAAAAATTCATATCTTCTTCATACGAACTCCGTTTTCGACGTTCTTTATATCCCCGGAAGGTGAGACCATACTCTACAACTTTCGTTTAGATTACGTCGGCAAATTCCGAAATTATTTTTATTATTTATTTTTAAAGGTCACGGTAAGAAAATTTCTTTAGAAATTCATAACCCCTTTATCTGACGTCGGTTTTTGCCAGACTTTTTACCGCTGAAATACCATTGATGAGACCTTCGATTCTCATTTAGGTCATTCCGGCCAAAAGTCGCTCGATCTCTGATTCGAGTTTTTAGTCGTCTGCCGTTAGTCCGAACTTGAAAAATTCCTAACTTTCTTATACAAAGTCGGATTCGAGCGTTCTTTTTACGTACGATCATGGTTTAATGACATCTATCATAAAAGGTAATTTAATTAGTGATTTTTGGATATTTTATTTTCGAAGTAAATTTTATTACACTAACGTGGTTACAATACTTGACTTTTTAGGTCGTTTACATGTAGTTGAAATATCGGGTTGTCACATCATCCCCCCGTTAGAGGGAATTTCGTCCTGAAATTTAAAGCAAGAAAGATACAAGTGAATCAGAGAAAAAGATGCGGGTACTTTTGTTTTATCTGATCCTCACGTTCCCATGTGAATTCAGGTCCTCGCTTGGCGTTCCAGCGGACTTTCACGATGGGTATGTGACTTTGTTTTGTTTGTTTGACCTCTCGGTCCATGATCTCTACCGG